>NC_091333.1:4845624-4850624 GCF_038502225.1 Cherax quadricarinatus | reverse complement strand
TTCCGTCTGTCCAGCAACTGCCCCGTCTCTAGTGACTTGCTGTGATCCTACATCAACATGGTACGCATACGGAGAATCGAGCTTCCACCCATTCTTGCGTTAAATGGCCAACACGGGTTTAGCGCCTTACACTAATAAAAAGTGATCTGTTGCATATCACTGCTTCTAGCTCACACAGTGCTTCAGCTCCTCATATTTTTACTACCCAGGACGATACATTATCCGGCCCTTTAGCCTTTACCTGTTTACCACGTCTATTTTAGTGAGTTGTCTTCACTCTTAGTCATTTATGTGGATGATTTCTGGTATTCATTGGTGTGTCAGCTAACTTGCATGTCAGAGTATCAGTCCCTCGATAACGACTACCTGGAAGGTACCATAATAAAAGTGTAGTAGTAGTAGTAGTAGTAGTGCTAACATTATTTATATTATTATGAGAACTGATTATTATACTTATTATGATGATGACGATCATCAGTTGGTTGTAGCATGACAATCTGACAAGAAATGAGATGGTACAAGCTGATGGCTGCCCGTGATGACGATAAAGCCAGTGATTTATCCATTCTAAGACTGTGATTGGTGTAACTGTCACAACTCAGAGATCCCTGACGTGAAGTCACTCCTATGTAAATAAATGCAGCTTCAGTGGCAACTTCTGATATATTCAAGAACGTGACCAGTTTATAATCCTGATGATGACTGCTAGATCCACGAACGACTCGGATCACATAATAGAGTTCAGGAGCAAGAGAGGAGGAGGAGAAAGGAGAAGGAAGGGCAGAGAAGATCCACACCACAAGGAGGTTCCATCCAACGCCTCACTGACTCATAATAGATTTTCTTTTATCTATAGTTTTATCTACCTGAGGAAGATTACACCACAGTATTTCTAAAGAAAAAAAAAATTGTAGCCATGAATCACTGCATTAAAGATCTGCTGTATATCTGATTTCTAATATTTCTGAATCATTAATCAAATGCGCATTAGTATTTGACTGAGGTTGGAGGAGAGAGGAAGAGCAGAGACTCACTCAGAAAAGCTGGTCCTTGAAATGTGAGGGAGAGGAGGGACGGATGGAACGAGGGAGGGAAGGAAGAGAGGGAGAACACGAATGAGGAGGAAATAAAGGGAGTTAGGAAAGAAGAAACAGAAAAAGAGCAATTTATGCTTGGTTATGGAGGCATTTTTTCATTGAGAGAGAGAGAGGGTGGGGGTGAACCAGGGTAAGTAAGCAAGTATTGTAGACAGTTCTGTCAACTGTTTTTGGAGAAAATTACTGCACTTGGGTTTAATGGAAAGCCAGCAAGCCCTGACTCATTCTTTCTCTTTATCCTAGATTGAGGCAGGATTTGAGTGAAGTGTATAATGCAAGATTTGAGCAAATAAGAGGGATATAAACAAGGCTCAAGAAATGTCTAACCAAGAGAGAACACGCAACAAAATAGACATATTTATAATCATAATGGCAGAGAATCACTAGTGTCACGAGGACAAGTACTTTCAATTGGCGTGCAGTACCCGGCAGTGCAGACACCAGTTTATAACACAGCCAATATTGCAGTCAAAGATAGGAAATAAAGTGTACACCAAACGATAGTTTTATCTTAGCCTGAACAATATTCTCACCCCAGGTGTATTTTTTTATGGTATGTACATTGGTACGGATAAGTTAAAGCGAATAGTGAATGTAGTCTGGAGAGACTAAGTGTGAGAACTCTCATCCTCGGTTGATAGCACCCTCTTCTTATATACTGAGTGTTCCTGGTTCGATTCCCTGCACGGGTGGAAACATTGGGCATGTTTCCTTACACCTGCTGCCCCTGTTCGCCTAGTAGTTAGTAGGTATCTGGGAGTTAGTCGACTGTTATGGGTTGCATCCTGCAGGACCCCCATAGGAAATAATACAGACTCCTCGATGATGCACTGACTTTTTTGTGTTATCCTGGGTGGCTAACTCTTCCCCGGGTTAAAAATACCAACTAAATCTTATCTCACTCAAATAGTAAGACAGTTCCCAGTATGGTGCGAGCCATCCCGAGACAAGTGAGGTCCTGACGGTGTGGGCTGTTCCTACATACGAGGTAACTTCACCCAGGAGTCCTCTTCCTGACTCAACCTATCAAACAACCTCCAGCACCTAGTTGGTCACCCTACATCAGGATGATAAACACGTATTGGCAAGTAATGACCAACTGTGTCTAAGGCTGGAGAAGATAACATGCGGGAATGTGCTTATGTGTCATGCATGTCGAATTCAAGACGAACTGCACACGGCGTATGTCATAACTGGTTTGAAACAATCAGTGTCATTCAAGTAACTGAATCCAAATGTCGTAATACCGATAATAATGAAAAAATATACACACACTGTATAATAGGCTTTGATACAGACATTGTCTTGCTGCGTAGTTTGAAGTCATAAGCTCTACACAGTGTGAAATATTATCCCAATAAAAGCCTGTTCTGTAATGTGTTTTTCTTCACATTAAATTCATCACTTGGGTGACAGTAAAACTAAGATCTGCACTTGTCTATTATGAGCCAGTAGCTCTACTGAAGTACTCTTTTTGTGTTCTTATGAACTGGGAAGATAAAAAAAAGTAATTCGACACTTGGGATTATTTCCAAACGAAGCCCCCATAATTAATTTCAGTAGCCCAAAAAGCTACCAAGATTATTATTTTATGGAAGTCCCATGATGTTTCCAGTGTCAGTAGCATTATCATGCCCCTTTTTTACGACCTGTTGCCTAGTACCTCGTGCTATCGTTCCAGAGGTAGTACAGATTCTGAACCACCTCTGGAAACACGAGTTAGTACAGATTCTGAACCACCTCTGGAAACGCGAGTTAGTACAGATTCTGAACCACCTCTGGAAACGCGAGTTAGTACAGATTCTGAACCACCTCTGGAAACACGAGTTAGTACAGATTCTGAACCACCTCTGGAAACACGAGTTAGTACAGATTCTGAACCACCTCGGGAAACGCGAGGTAGTACATATTCTGAACCACTTCTGGAAACACGAGTTAGTACAGATTCTGAACCACCTCTGGAAACACGAGTTAGTACAGATTCTGAACCACCTCTGGAAACACGAGTTAGTACAGATTCTGAACCACCTCTGGAAACACGAGTTAGTACAGATTCTGAACCACCTCTGGAAACGCGAGTTAGTACAAATTCTGAACCACCTCTGGAAACGCGAGTTAGTACAGATTTTGAACCACCTCTGGAAACACGAGTTAGTACAGATTCTGAACCACCTCTGGAAACACGAGTTAGTACAGATTCTGAACAACCTCTGGAAAAGCGAGTTAGTACAGATTATGAACCACCTCTGGAAATACGAGTTAGTACAGATTCTGAACCACCTCTGGAAACACGAGTTAGTACATATTCTGAAATACCTCTTGAAACACGAGTTAGTACAGATTCTGAACAACCTCTGGAAACGCGAGTTAGTACAGATTCTGAACCACCTCTGGAAACACGAGTTAATACAGATTCTGAACCACCTCTGGAAACACGAGTTAGTACAAATTCTGAACCACCTCTGGAAACACGAGTTAGTACAGATTCTGAACCACCTCTGGAAACACGAGTTAGTACAGATTCCGAACCACCTCTGGAAACGCGAGTTAGTACAGATTCTGAACCACCTCGGGAAACGCGAGGTAGTACATATTCTGAACCACTTCTGGAAACACGAGTTAGTACAGATTCTGAACCACCTCTGGAAACACGAGTTAGTACAGATTCTGAACCACCTCTGGAAACACGAGTTAGTACAGATTCTGAACCACCTCTGGAAACGCGAGTTAGTACAAATTCTGAACCACCTCTGGAAACGCGAGTTAGTACAGATTCTGAACCACCTCTGGAAACGCGAGTTAGTACAGATTCTGAACCACCTCTGGAAACGCGAGTTAGTACAGATTCTGAACCACCTCTGGAAACACGAGTTAGTACAGATTCTGAACCACCTCTGGAAACACGAGTTAGTACAGATTCTGAACCATCTCGGGAAACGCGAGGTAGTACATATTCTGAACCACTTCTGGAAACACGAGTTAGTACAGATTCTGAACCACCTCTGGAAACACGAGTTAGTACAGATTCTGAACCACCTCTGAAAACACGAGTTAGTACAGATTCTGAACCACCTCTGGAAACACGAGTTAGTACAGATTCTGAACCACCTCTGGAAACACGAGTTAGTACAGATTCTGAACCACCTCTGGAAACACGAGTTAGTACAGATTCTGAACCACCTCTGGAAACACGAGTTAGTACAGAATCACACTATGAAAATTCTGTGCTGCTCTTGATGTGCCAGAGTTAAAATGACACTGCAGCACTCGCCCTGAGCAACATTTATAAGAGGCTCTTGAATTCCCCTGTCTCCTAACATCATGTTCACCCCCCCCACCCCTGTACTCTACCTTGTCCATAATTACTATTGCATTTGCTTTGTCTGCTTTCGTAATATGAAGTCTAGAATCTTTCCTTAATTCATGGTATAACTTAATAGATCTTTGAGGACAATTATGTTGCGAAACGTTTTCAGACCTGGCGAAACGTTTTCAGACCTTTGGCGAAACGTTTTCAGACCTGGCGAAACGTTTTCAGACCTGGCGAAACGTTTTCAGACCTCTGGCGAAAAGTTTTCACAATAAAAATTCCCAAATGTTGTACGTGTCTCATTTATCAACTTGTCGATTTTCTAAACTATTTATTCACATTACAAAGAAAGGTAGTTAAATAAACAACAGTACAATTTTAAAAGTGTCCATTAATACGTGAAATTGATTCAGTATTAGTCAGCGCAGGTGTTTACGGTGTTCCCTGCGCAGGTGTTTACGGTGTTCCCTGCGCAGGTGTTTACGGTGTTCCCTGCGCGGGATGTGATAAAGTATAAGTTGGAGACACAAGCCACACCCTGGAATAACAAATAATTATAATTATAACCTTATTTTTTGAAAGGGGTGGAGGGG
>NC_091333.1:4785624-4840624 GCF_038502225.1 Cherax quadricarinatus | reverse complement strand
GCAATCAAGGAAGTGAGATCTTCACTTCCAGGTACGTCATCCATTGCCCTCACTGACAGCATCTTGCTTCAGCCTCTCTGAGAACCAACGCTAATGACATAATTCTGGAGGAGACTGAATACACTGAGGAGGATGGAACGATGAATAATCAGGGAGTGGAAAAACTCTTGGAACTCATAAAAGGTATATATAAAAGGTATATATATTTATTACCGACATGACGTGTCGTCCAGGGCCCGACTATCAAAAAAAGCATAAGGCGATCCAAAAGTTAAACTCGTTTAATGTGGTGGTCAGGTGAACCTTACATCTAGTATGTTGGTTTGCTTGAGATTCTTGTGTAATGGGATCGAGTCCCACTCGTCAGCTATGAGATATAAAATGTCTGTAAACACTGTGCAGACATGGTCATTATCACTGCATCTTAGAGGTAGATCAGCTAGGCTGCGATAACTACCTATGTAGGCTTCCAGGACGTTGGCAGCAATAGCCTGGTTGATAGCTAGGGCAACATACAGACTCTGAAACTCTGAAGCCTACCTACACACCGTAACATTCCTGCTTTATGACGGTGTGCTTCCCGATTCTCTTTTTTATCTACATTGTCCTAGTTCACCGTGTAAGGTGCTCAACAAGGATCGTAAGGCGTCGCCCACTGTCCACACACACAGTACGAGAATATATATATATATATATATATATATATATATATATATATATATATATATATATATATATATATATATATATATATATATATATATATATAAATATATATATATATATATATATATATATGGTATATACAGGTGAGACGTGAGACGTGAGACATAATTTCCTAGATGAAATGTGCTGTAGTGCTGTGTGTGTGAGACAATACGGTATTTTAACAAGCCGTCTGGGTGTTGTGGCAGGCCCGTTACTAATGGCAGTATGAGCCAACATAAATTATTTTTTATGCTTCCAGAGAGGCGGAGAATGTAAGCGTCGTTTTGTCAGTCTGTCACTGCCGTCGTTATTTTTTAACCACAGCTCTTGGGGGTATATACACTAGGTGATGTATATATCCCAATGTATATACAGGTTTTAAACCTATTAAACTAACCAATCGTAACTCTGGTGATTCAGACCGAATGATGATTAAATCTTATAGAAGTGGTCACTTGTACCAGAACCTGGTATTGTCAGTGCATGATGCTCACCCTCCTTCCAACTTGTCCACTACCAGTTAATACACCAGTCTTCTCTCTCCTTACGGAAAGCGTCACTGGACCTTGTCAACTTTGCGTAATTTCCATCTCAGGCGAGTCTGTGTTGCTCTACTCACTTGCGTCAATTATCGGGTACTATCCGGTTTAGAGTAATATGTGTGTATTGGGCAATACAGCCGCACCTCCCTCCTTGATTACTCTCGACTCTTGTGCCATTATCTAGTCCCTAAGTGGTGCTTATTACATCTTTTCTAGCTGCTTCTGTGTTATGGTGGTTCTTGGGGTCTTCAAACTTTGACCCTAATGGGTTCAGCGCTTGGTTTTTTATAATAATAATAATAATAATAATAATAATAATAATAATAATAATAATAATAATAATAATAATAATAATAATAATAATAATCTTCTAACTGTAGTTCTGGAGGTTCCTGTGTATGGTTCTTCTAGCTGCTTGATTGTAGTGGTGGCTCATGAAACCTTGCGTATGGTTGTTCTGGCTGTGTGGTTGTCGACATATTATTATAGTTTTTCATTGTAATTTAGGAGTCATTGGGAGTAGATATGCTATTAAGATAGGTATCAACGTTCCTAGGTCACCCTACTCTTAGGAATACAAGAACGTGTAGTGATTGTGTTCTGATGTAGTGGTGGTGCTTCAGGAAGGTGGTAGCTCCTTCAATCTAGTCAGCAGAGTATTCTCAGTTACCCTATCTTTGGTGTGATAGCCAAGGCACAGCCAATGGATATCTATGTGTTGATGTCTGGTTCTCTCTCTCTCTCTCTCTCTCTCTCTCTCTCTCTCTCTCTCTCTCTCTCTCTCTCTCTCTCTCTCTCTCTCTCTCTCTCTCTCTCTTGGCAGATTATGACTGGTACTGTGCAACTGTTCCAACATGTTTGTTGATGTTCACGAATCGCTGAAAATTGTTGCTATTTACTTGCAGTGTTCTGTGTTGTTTCACTTGTTTCAGACTGACCGCCATGAGGACAAATACTTGCCCCTGTGTGCCTTATTTGGCAGCTTCATCTGTTTCCTCCACTCCTAGGTTACCAGTGGCTCGGTGGACACCTTCCCGTGGGAAGGTGTCCACCATGGGGAAGGTGTCCCAACTTTAATGGGGAAGAAGATATGAAAATTGCAAATACAAAAGCAAATAACTTTCCGTACAGGTATTGTAATGTTACATTAGTCGATACATTATGCTGGCGCTATCCCACCTGTAACTAGGTAGACTGTTCCACTCATCATCTACCCTATTTCCAAACCAATACTTTCCTATATCCTTTCTAAATCTAAACTTATCCAACTTCAATCCATTATTGCGGGTTCTCCCTTGGAGGGATATCCTCAAGACCTTATTAATATCCCCTTTATTAATACCCATCTTCTTCGTCTTACAAGTGAATGTAATTTAAGGGACTTCAGTCTTTCTTCACACGGAAGATTTCTAATGCTATAAGGGAAGTCGTAGTTACTAACAGGTGATACATGGTTTCTAGGTCTGTATCCCTTCATGGAAGTTCCTTGACGCTGGTGAGGGGCTCTTGATTTGGAGAACTGGATCTGTGCTCCGGTTCCCTGAATTGAGCCTGAATACCTTCCATCCCCCCCCCCACATGCGCTGTATAATCCTACGGGTTTAGCGCTCCCCTGTGATTATAATTATAATAAACAAGGTCTGTAGTCATCTATAGTAACAACATTTGTCCACATCAGCTCCGACCTCAGCGATACGTAATCTGCTGCTCCTCTGTTCTACATCAAATATTGTTATAATGGTTATAACCTGTCATTAAATACTGTCTGTTGGTTTTAGATAGTGTGGTGGTACATGTGTTTAGTGAGATCCACACAAGTGAGACGCCGATACAAATACACTTTCCTTTATCGTTGTTTGGGTAACCTCATTTAAGTCAGTATAACATCCCAGTTTGCATATCCTCATTGACTATATGTAAGATGTATAAAGCTGATGTAGGTAAGTATTCAAAACACATGTCTGCCCATGACTCATCTATAGTAATATTAGCAGACTTGTATGTAGCTACGTTCCTACGATGACTAGGTTGTCGTGTACCTATCTCGGGGTAATCGCTCCAGCGACTCGGTCCCAGACCAGTCTTGCTGGCTGATGGCCTGAATCAGATACCGTTTATTCCGGCGTATAAGGCGCGCCTTTTTTCCCACAAAAAGTCTTGGAAAATCAGCCTGCGCCTTATATGCTCAACGTCAGGATTAAGGGTAGACTGTGTGTTACGCGACAGAGTAAAGACAGAGTATAATTAACCTTTGAATATGTTTACTGATTTATCATTATCATAATTCTGTCGTATGCCTCATATGCTGGAAAATCCAGTAACTAGTACTAGCAGTACGCATTCCAACGTAGGCAGGACAGCCTGGTTGATCATAAACTAATCCGGACATGTCACAATCGGCATGGTGTCCTTGAATATAAAATATATTTCTCTAATTCTAGGACAATTCTCTCATAAATGCCCAAACATTTTATTCTGAGACAACGTATGTGACAATGTAAGTTTTTGACAATGGCCCACTGGATAAATTTAGGGTGAATTCCATTAAATCAGTTTCGCTGTCCACCAGTTGCTAGCAAGTGGAGTGCGAGGGAAGGTGAGGTAATGATCTCTCCAGAAGTATTGTGCTGGTTAATTACGTCTAGTGAATGTCGAATACACGAGAGTTATTTAAGACTTCATGTCTCCTGTTCACCACCATTCAAGAACACTTTAAGCCCTAAAACCGATATGTACAGCGTATATATATATATATATATATATATATATATATATATATATATATATATATATATATATATATATATATATATATATATATATATATACATATATATATATATATATATATATATATATATATATATATATATATATATATATATATATATATACAGAGATATACACTTTTCGGTATATATATTCTGGTCGTCTTGAAGCTGTATGGTGTTATGAGCCGGCTCAGCCTTCTACCACAACACCCCCAGTGGTGGTACTGTTGTAGTTGTAGCAGCCGCTGACGACAGTGGTACTGTTGCAGTCGTAACAACAGTAGTTCTGTAGCAGTCGTTACAACAGTAGTTCTGTAACAGTTGTAGCAACTGCTGACAGCAGTGCTACTCTAGTAGTTATAGTAACTGTTGACAACAGTGGTATTGTAGCAGTCGTAACAACAGTGGTACTGTAGCAGTTGTAGCAACTGTTGATAACAGTGGTATTGTAGCAGTCGTAACAACAGTGGTACTGTAGCAGTTGTAGCAACTGTTGATAACAGTGGTATTGTAGCAGTTGTAACAACAGTGGTACTGTAGCAGTTGTAGCAGCTGTTGATAACAGTGGTATTGTAGCAGTCGTAACAACAGTGGTACTGTAGCAGTTGTAGCAGCTGTTGATAACAGTGGTATTGTAGCAGTCGTAACAACAGTGGTACTGTAGCAGTTGTAGCAGCTGTTGATAACAGTGGTATAGTAGCAGTCGTAACAACAGTGGTACTGTAGCAGTTGTAGCAGCTGTTGATAACAGTGGTATAGTAGCAGTCGTAACAACAGTGGTACTGTAGCAGTTGTAGCAACTGTTGATAACAGTGGTATTGCAGCAGTCGTAACAACAGTGGTACTGTAGCAGTTGTAGCAACTGTTGATAACAGTGGTATTGTAGCAGTCGTAACAACAGTGGTACTGTAGCAGTTGTAGCAACTGTTGATAACAGTGGTATTGTAGCAGTCGTAACAACAGTGGTACTGTAGCAGTTGTAGCAGCTGTTGATAACAGTGGTATAGTAGCAGTCGTAACAACAGTGGTACTGTAGCAGTTGTAGCAACTGTTGATAACAGTGGTATTGTAGCAGTCGTAACAACAGTGGTACTGTAGCAGTTAGAAACAGCAATCGAGGAGAGGCTATTTAATCTCTCAACAGCTCATTTCATTGGCATTCCTGACTCGACAGTGTTCCTTGTGTTTACCAGTGTGGGTGGGCGGGCCAGGGTGGATCAGGGCGGGCCAGGGCGGGGCAGGGCGGGCCAAGGTGGGCCAGGGTGGGCCAAGGTGGGCAGGGCGGGGCAGGGTGAGCCAGAGCGGGCCAGGGTGGGCCAGGGCGGGCAAGGCGGGCCAGGGCGGGGCAGGGTGGATCAGGGCGGGCCAGGGTCTTAGCCTAAGACGATAAAATATGGTTAAGTGGTGTATTAGGTTTGAAGCTTATCTACTACACTAGGATCATTAAAACTCACCACCAGCCAACTCACATTATTACTGTTATTAATATTAAGATAATTTATACGTATTTGTTGTGCATTTATATTTTATATATTAAAAATGTTCAAACCTTAATGAAACTATTATTATTATTATTATTATTATTATTATTATTATTATTATTATTATTATTATTATTATTATTATTATTATTATTATTATTATTATTATTTAGTTATTTTGAAGGGGTGTCTTTAAATGATTACCAATTTTTTTTCTCTCTCCATTATTATTATTATAATCAAGGGGGAAGCGCTAAACCCGGAGGATTATACAGCGCCTGGGGGGGGATGTGGAAAGCATTCAGGCTTAATTCGGGGAACTGGAGCACAGATCCAATTCCCTAAATCAAGAGCCCCTCACCAACATCAAGGAACCTTCCTTGAGGGGTTTCTCTCTCCAGAATTTGGTTTTAATTTCGTACATAAAAGAAGGTCTCCTGTAACCCGGTGTATATGTGTATGTGTCCTCATGACCAGAGCCGTAGAAGACATTCCAAACCTCTTGTACAGCGTCTTGTAACTTGGAGGAACCTCTGTTGTTTATCTTCGATCGTATAGAATTAGAAGGAGTGATGTTCGTATGCTTAGGTGCACATCTGGCAATTATATTTATAAAACTGATGCCTGATTAATTTAGATTTTCATGGTAGGGATATGTGGTCAAGTGTAGTGCATGAGAACTGCGTAATTTGAGCTGATTCACTAATTTTCTGTAATTATGTAATTCTAAGGCTTGCTTATGTCTTTTGCATAACCCATTGTTTTGTTGTTGAGTGTAGTGGTGGGGATAGTGGTGGTGGTGGTGGTGGTGGTGGTGGTGGTGGTGGTGGTGGTGGTGGTGGTGGTGGTGGTGGTGGTGGTGGTGGTGGTGGTGGTGATAGTGGTGGTGGTGGTGATAGTGGTGGTGGTGGTGGTGGTGGGGACAACATTAGCAGCATCGTTCGTCTGGCTGGCTGGATGTGAGTCATGACTCAGGAACGGCTGCTGTAGACAGGCGTCTCCCTCATCTCTTACACGAATGGCGGAAATACCCCCACACACCACCACACAGAAAATTTACGAACATAGCAATAAGCAAAAAAAACAGAGAGAGAGGTTTTCTAGACCCGGAAATTGCTTAGAATAAGAAACCAAAATATGATCGTAAATCAACTCACTTTCTGGCTATTGTAACCAAACATTTACTGCAGTTATGGATTACAGTTTCAAGCAATCTCTGTCACTGAGAACTGTGTTCTTCACTTCACTGCTAATCATAAGATTAACAGTGAAGTGAAGAACACATCGAAATCTTGAGATTCTATACACATTTCGCATCACACCAGACAAATGATGCAAGAGTAGTCTAAGAAGTATCACAGATATGATAAATGCGCTCTGTAACCTCTTCCATTATTATCTTGTGCTTCCGCTGACACGATAAGATTTGTTGGGATTTTTAACCCTAGTGTAGGGAGGGTTAGCCACTCAGGATAATCCATGAATGTCAGTGTGCCATCGAGGTGTGTCTGTCTTTTATCCATTGTGGTACTTTAATCTTGTCCCCCAGGATGCCACCCACACCAATTAATACCCAGTACCTACTTAGTGCTAGGTGAACAGGGACTGCCGGTGTAAGGTTACTAACACCTAGGTACCTACTTACTGCTAGGTGAACAGGAATGGCAGGTGTAAGGTTACTAACACCAGGGCACCTACTTACTGCTAGGTGAACATTGACGGCAGGTGTAAGGTGACTAGCACCCATGTCCCTACTTACTGCTAGGTGAACATTGACAGCAGGTGTAAGGTTGACTAACACCCAGGCGCCTACTTACTACAAGGTGAACAGGGACAGAAAGTGTAAGGAAACATGCCAACAATTCCACCCGTGCCGGGATTGAACCACGGACACCCTGTGTGTCAGCAAGTCACTATCAGCAAACAAAATTTACCGACTTAAATACTTCTGGAAGCTGCAGCTTACACAGAGGGATGGTAAAATTAATAGCATGGCCTGGTCACAGACCGGGCCGCGGGGGCGTTGACCCCCCGAAACCCTCTCCAGGTATGTATGGAGAAGCGTTCACGTGAGAAAGGGTCGCGAGGACTAAAGAAACCGCTCGTGGCGAAACGTTGTCTTAGTAACAGCTTCTTTTGATAACTGTCTTTTCTTCTCTAGAAAGACAGCGAATTATGGAGAATGTGACCAAATTGTCCAAGTAGAAGACGAAAATAAGTACAGTGACACGAAGAAGACAATGATAACTCGCAATACTAAATTCAACCAGGGAGGCATTACACAACCTGGGGGCACATTCCACAACCAGGGAGGCATTACACAACCTGGGGGTACATTCCACAACCAGGGAGGCATTACACAACCTGGGGGTACATTCCACAACCAGGGAGGCATTACACAACCTGGGGGTACATTCCACAACCAGGGAGGCATTACACAACCTGGGGGCACATTCCACAACCAGGGAGGCATTACACAACCTGGGGGTACATTCCACAACCAGGGAGGCATTACACAACCTGGGGGTACATTCCACAACCAGGGAGGCATTACACAACCTGGGGGTACATTCCACAACCAGGGAGGCATTACACAACCTGGGGGTACATTCCACAACCAGGGAGGCATTACACAACCTGGGGGCACATTCCACAACCAGGGAGGCATTACACAACCTGGGGGTACATTCCACAACCAGGGAGGCATTACACAACCTGGGGGTACATTCCACAACCAGGGAGGCATTACACAACCTGGGGCACATTCCACAACCAGGGAGGCATTACACAACCTGGGGGTACATTCCACAACCAGGGAGGCATTACACAACCTGGGGGCACATTCCACAACCAGGGAGGCATTACACAACCTGGGGGCACATTCTACAACCAGGGAGGCATTACACAACCTGGGGGCACATTCCACATCCAGGGAGGCATTACACAACCTGGGGGCACATTCCACATCCAGGGAGGCATTACACAACCTGGGGGCACATTCCACAACCAGGGAGGCATTACACAACCTGGGGGCACATTCCACAACCAGGGAGGCATTACACAACCCGGGGGCACATTCCACAACCAGGGAGGCATTACACAACCTGGGGGCACATTCCACAACCAGGGAGGCATTACATAACCTGGGGGACATTACACAACCAGGGGGACATTACACAACCAGGGGGACATTACACAACCAGGGAGACATTACACAACCAGGGAGACATTACACAACCAGGGAGACATTACACAACCAGGGGGACATTACACAACCAGGGAGACATTACACAACTAGGGGGACATTACACAACTAGGGGGACATTACACAACCAGGGAGACATTACACAACCAGGGAGACATTACACAACCAGGGAGACATTACACAACTAGGGAGACATTACACAACCAGGGAGACATTACACAACCAGGGAGACATTACACAACCAGGGAGACATTACACAACCAGGGGGACATTACACAACCAGGGAGACATTACACAACCAGGGAGACATTACACAACCAGGGAGACATTACACAACTAGAGGGACATTACACAACCAGGGAGACATTACACAACCAGGGAGACATTACACAACCAGGGAGACATTACACAACCAGGGGGACATTACACAACCCGGGGGACATTGCACAACTAGGGAAACCAGGGAGACATTACACAACCAGGGAGACATTACACAACCAGGGAGACATTACACAACCAGGGAGACATTACACAACCAGGGGGACATTACACAACCAGGGAGACATTACACAACCAGGGAGACATTACACAACCAGGGGGACATTACACAACCAGGGAGACATTACACAACCAGGGAGACATTACACAACCAGGGGGACATTACACAACCTGGGAGGCATTACACAACCAGGGAGACATTACACAACTAGGGGGACATTACACAACTAGGGGGACATTACACAACCAGGGAGACATTACACAACCAGGGGGACATTACACAACCAGGGAGACATTACACAACCAGGGAGACATTACACAACCAGGGAGACATTACACAACTAGGGAGACATTACACAACCAGGGAGACATTACACAACCAGGGAGACATTACACAACCAGGGAGACATTACACAACCAGGGGGACATTACACAACCAGGGAGACATTACACAACCAGGGAGACATTACACAACCAGGGAGACATTACACAACTAGGGGGACATTACACAACCAGGGAGACATTACACAACCAGGGAGACATTACACAACCAGGGGGACATTACACAACCAGGGGGACATTACACAACCAGGGAGACATTACACAACCAGGGAGACATTACACAACCAGGGAGACATTACACAACCAGGGAGACATTACACAACCAGGGAGACATTACACAACCAGGGGGACATTACACAACCAGGGAGACATTACACAACCAGGGAGACATTACACAACCAGGGGGACATTACACAACCAGGGAGACATTACACAACCAGGGAGACATTACACAACCAGGGGGACATTACACAACCTGGGAGGCATTACACAACCAGGGAGACATTACACAACTAGGGGGACATTACACAACTAGGGGGACATTACACAACCAGGGAGACATTACACAACCAGGGGGACATTACACAACCAGGGAGACATTACACAACCAGGGGGACATTACACAACCAGGGAGACATTACACAACCAGGGAGACATTACACAACCAGGGGGACATTACACAACTAGGGGGACATTACACAACCTGGGGGTACATTCCACAACCAGGGAGGCATTACACAACCTTTCCACAACCAAGGCATTACACAACCTGGGGGTACATTCCACAACCAGGGAGGCATTACACAACCTGGGGGTACATTCCACAACCAGGGAGGCATTACACAACCAGGGAATTACACAACCAGGGAGACATTACACAACCAGGGAGACATTACACAACCAGGGAGACATTACACAACCAGGGAGACATTACACAACTAGGGGGACATTACACAACCTGGGGGACATTACACAACCAGGGAGACATTACACAACTAGGTGGACATTACACAACTAGGGGGACATTACACAACCAGGGAGACATTACACAACCAGGGAGACATTACACAACTAGGTGGACATTACACAACTAGGGGGACATTACACAACCAGGGAGACATTACACAACCAGGGAGACATTACACAACTAGGTGGACATTACACAACTAGGGGGACATTACACAACCAGGGAGACATTACACAACCAGGGAGACATTACACAACCAGGGAGACATTACACAACTAGGGGGACATTACACAACCAGGGAGACATTACACAACCAGGGGGACATTACACAACCAGGGAGACATTACACAACCAGGGAGACATTACACAACTAGGTGGACATTACACAACTAGGGGGACATTACACAACCAGGGAGACATTACACAACCAGGGAGACATTACACAACTAGGTGGACATTACACAACCAGGGAGACATTACACAACCAGGGGGACATTACACAACTAGGGGGACATTACACAACCTGGGGGTACTACTACACTTCTCACAAAAATGAAGAAGAAATGAGAACTGCGCAACATTTTGACCAGACCTGCGCCGTTATCCAGCCTCTCGTCAACATAACTGCTGTCATTCACCTGCACTATACCAGCCCTATACACGATAACCGTAACAATAAATAATTATTATATCAGCAGTTTCCCAGAATTAGACGTAAGAAAGTAAATATTCTTGGAAAGTGGCCGGCGCCATTGTTACCAAGAATGTGTGGAAACCTGAAGCTGTCACAGTATTACCAGCATCACATATGAAATTTCGTCAGATATGCATGTACTCGCCTAGGTATGGTTGTATGGGTCGAGTCCACGCTTCTGGCTCCGCCTTCCAACTGCTTACGAACGGTTACACTAAATTCGTGGCCTCTATGGCCTGTCGTACTTACTCTTAAGACTGTGTATGGAGTCTACTTTCACTTTATCTTCGTCTAGATCGTTCTACTTTTTAACCGTCCTAAGGCTGAAGAAGTACTTACTAACGTCCCTGTAACCCCGGTTCCCAGCATCCCTTGTGACTGGGGATGATAAACTACTAACAAAGTGGTTTAAAACATGTCTAAAAATTTCGACAGTAAAACTGGTACTTTGGTCACTTTGGATGGTCAGTGGGGTTCCCTTTTGAGTGTCTGCTATATAATTCCTCCGAATATTTTGTACTTGTCACCAACGATATCAGAAACAGTACCGGTCCCAGGATAGCTTTCTGTGGGACGTCACCCGTCATGACAGTCCATCCCGATACCTCCTCCCGGACCATAATAATAATAATAGTAATAATAATAATAATAATAATAATAATAATAATAATAATAATAATAATAATATTTATTTCTACAAGTACGTGCTACAACTTATAAAGACCTAGTTGACATCAGTGACATACTACTATATAGAAAGCCCCTGGTTATGCAGAGCATTTCGGGCAACTTAGGTTAATTTTGTCCCTAGGATGCCACCCACGCCAGTCGACTAACACCAAGGTACCTACTTACTGCCAGGTGAACAGGGACAACAGGTGTCTTCCGGAAACACGCCCAATGTTTCCACCCGTACCAGGGGATCGAACGACGGACACTCAGTGTGTGAGCTGACTGCATGGGTTCAGCAGTCCAAGAATATGCAGTCCACCCATCCCTCTCTCTCTTCGACGTCTGTTACACCGCTCTGGGGCTCCACTAAGTTTGTGAGGCAGAATTTATAACGTTATCTGAAGTCACTTTTCGTATTATTTTCTCTATAATCTTTGAGAGAAATCACGTCAAGGACACTAGGATGCATTTCAGTGTTACCTGTCTATCCCGTTGTTTGAATAACGGAACGTTTACCGTTTTCCAAAACGTGACTTGTTTTGATCGACCTGTTAGATTTTTGATAGCGTTTTTGGCCAGAGTCTCTGATCATTCTCTGAGGATTCGAGAATACCTTTCAGGTCCCGTTGTTCCTTATTGTGAGGATGGTGTTCACTCTACTGCTATCAAGCATTTGTCCCGTTTCTTCAGTAAGTACTTCTTTGAGACTTATACTGAGTTCCTCACTGACCTTTCTTCAGTAAGTACTTCTTTGAGACTTACACTGAGTTCTTCACTGACCTTTCTACAGTAAGTACTTCTTTGAGACTTATACTGAGTTCTTCACTGACCTTTCTTCAGTAAGTACTTCTTTGAGACTTATACTGAGTTCTTCACTGACCTTTCTACAGTAAGTACTTCTTTGAGACTTATACTGAGTTCTTCACTGATCTTTCTGTTCCTCGTTGTGTGCGCCAATATCTGTAGTGACGGGGTCGAGCCTCAGCTCCTGGCAGTGCCTACTGACGCACCGCTTCCTGAGTTTACTTCCTCTGACAAATTTCCAGATTTCACTTCCCATTACAAATTGAGAGACAAAATATTTTTAATGCCGCATTCAAAGATTTGTGCCTTTCTGTAATTATCAGAACTTAATTATCAAATAAATTTCAGAATTAAACTTTTTACATAAGGACAAATTTGCTAATTGATGGAGAAATAACAGGTGATGTACAGATCGAGGAGTTAATGTGTTTATTTTGGAAATTACGCTGTGGAAAGAAGGATAGGTAGTACACTCACTCCCTTATACTCATACACTCACTCTCATACATCCAGATACTCTTACACATTCATTCCTCGCTCAGTCATTCATCAGTTCATTGAACTACACGCTCACCCAGTCCCTCATTCACTCACGCAATCCTTCACTCACACACTCATTCGTTCTCTTATACAGACAATCATTTGTAATCTCACTCGTTCTCACTAACTAATAATAATAATAATAATAATAATAATAATAATAATAATAATAATAATAATAATAATAATAATAATAATAAAGTGTTATTGTTATTATAACGGACTCCTGTTTAATGTTTTGATTGCCACAAAGTGAACAGAGTGATGGTAAATTCGTATATAGTTGAGTTGACCCCCGCTGTGGCGTGTTTGTACAAGTCTGGGTTTCTGAGTGCGTTGTTTGAATGTTTGGCGTGACAGCAAGACCAGACTCTGGTTTAGGGTTCATTCACACACACACATACAGACGGATTTACAATTTTTTTGAGCAGGCAGGAAGAAAAGGAAAAGTGCTGAGATGGAAGAAGATAGCGGCAAAATAGACAAGGAAACCATCAGAATGGGTGAGAGTAATAAGTGGGGTCCCCCAAGAATCGGTACTAAGGCCCTTGGTTATTTAATATACGTCAGCGGTCTGCTAGACATGATAAATTTTTTGTGTTGTTTTCTGATGACGTGAAACTAACGAAAAGAACACTAGAAGATGTAGACAATTTTCATAAAAAATGGACAGTCTGCAGAACTGACCGTGTAAGAGGCTGCTGGAATATAATCCAAATACATACAGAGTCGTGCATATCGGAGAGGGTGAAGGAAGACCAGGAAAAAAAGTGTATGACCAGGGAGGATAGAAGTTACAAAAACGCGAGTAATGAAGAAATCCTGGGAGTGATCACTACAACGAAAGTATTGCCAGAGGTGCATATAAACAACGTAACATCAGGTGTTCATGTAAGGCAAACAAATCTTAGCACTGCCTTCACATACCTCAGTGCAGAATCTTTCAAGACTGCGTGATGTAGGTCGGGACTGTTTTAGAATATACAGTACAAATATAGTCAACACTGGGGAGCGTATGTTTAATTAAGAGCCACAGAGAGTCCAAAGGTTTGCAAATATGGTGGTTCCAGAGCCTAGGAAACAACTCCCTTTGTCTGACTTTTTTGGGTTACCCTTGGTAATGTACACATATGTTACTATGTAACAATCGCAAACAAGAGACACAAGGGGAATAACCACAGGGGAAGTTGAAAGATAACTAGGCCTTTCCTTGAACGAATCTACCTGGACTTCCTACTCATTTCTTCAACTTTGTAAGCTCCTGTAGATGTATTGATCGCAACACGAAAGGCCTAGAGTTATCATTCAACTTCCCCTGCGGTTGTTTTCCATATGTTACTGTGCAATAAGATCACAGGAAGCAGGCAATATCACAATATGCAAAACAACAACTGTGAAAAATAGTGAAATTCCAAGCGCTTTCGTGATTTCTCACATTACCAAAGGTCCTTAATAATGTGAGAAATCACGAAATTTCTTGGAATTTCACTATGTTTTCACAGGGTTGTTTTGTTATATATGATAATTGTACTTATGTGGACTTGTACCTGGAGTCTACCTGGAGGGCATTCCGGGGATCAACGCCCCCGCGGCCCGGTCCATGACCAGGCGTCCCGGTGGATCAGGGCCTGATCAACGAGCCTGTTACTGCTGGTGGCACGAAGTCCAACGTACGAACCACAGCCCGGCTGATCCGGCACCGACTTTACGTATCTGTCCAGCTCCCTCTTGAAGACAACCAGGGATCTACTGGTAATGCCCATTATTGCTGGTGGGAGGCTGTTGAACAGCCTTGGGCCCCGGACACTTATTGAGTGTTCTCTTAGTGTACCAGTGACACCCTACTTTTCACTGGGGGTATGTTGCATCGCCTGCCAAGTCTTTTGCTTTCGTAGGGAGTGATTTCTGTGTGCAGATTAGGGACCAGTCCCTCCAGAATCTTTCAGGTGTAGATTATGATATTTCTCTCTCGCCTGCACTCCAGTGAGTGCAAGTCAAGTGCTGCCAGTAGTTAAGGTGTTTGATGGAACTTATACATGCAGTAAAGATTCTCTGTACATTCTCCAGATCTGCAATTTCACCTGCCTTGAATGGGGATGCTAATGTACAGCAGCATTCCAGCCTAGAGTGAACAAAAAAGGATCATTATTGAGTGAAAGAATGCTCACGATACTCAAAGAATTCGGTAGAACAGACAGGGATATTAACTGTTCGGAATGTGAGACACAGAGCGAGGGCGCAGGTGATCACCACAAAAATACACAGATGATGCAGGTGGATGTTAGGAAATATTTTTTTCAGTCTTAACGTGGTTAAAAAGTGAACTCCATATACATTTTCACAAGAGTAGTATGATGGGACTTATGAGGACAGGATCCGTACATGCTGGCTAATGTTGAAGATAAGAGCTCCCGTAAACACACACACATACACACACACACACACACACACACACACACACACACACACACACACACACACACACACACACACACACACACACACACACACACACACACACACACACACACACACACACACACACGTTTCTGGTATTTGTGAACGACATGACGGAAGGAATAGACTCTGAGGTGTCCCTGTTTGCAGATGACGTGAAGTTGATGAGAAGAATTCACTCGATCGAAGACCAGGCAGAACTACAAAGGGATCTGGACAGGCTGCAGACCTGGTCCAGCAATTGGCTCCTGGAGTTCAATCCCACCAAGTGCAAAGTCATGAAGATTGGGGAAGGGCAAAGAAGGCCGCAGACGGAGTACAGTCTAGGGGGTCAGAGACTACAAACCTCACTCAAGGAAAAAGATCTTGGGGTGAGTATAACACCAGGCACATCTCCTGAAGCGCACATCAACCAAATAACTGCTGCAGCATATGGGCGCCTAGCAAACCTCAGAACAGCATTCCGACATCTTAATAAGGAATCATTCAGGACCCTGTACACCGTGTATGTTAGGCCCATATTGGAGTATGCGGCACCAGTTTGGAACCCACACCTAGCCAAGCACGTGAAGAAACTAGAGAAAGTGCAAAGGTTTGCAACAAGACTAGTCCCAGAGCTAAGAGGTATGTCCTACGAGGAGAGGTTAAGGGAAATCAACCTGACGACACTGGAGGACAGGAGAGATAGGGGGGACATGATAACGACATACAAAATACTGAGAGGAATTGACAAGGTGGACAAAGACAGGATGTTCCAGAGATTGGACACAGTAACAAGGGGACACAGTTGGAAGCTGAAGACACAGATGAATCACAGGGATGTTATGAAGTATTTCTTCAGCCACAGAGTAGTCAGTAAGTGGAATAGTTTGGGAAGCGATGTAGTGGAGGCAGGATCCATACATAGCTTTAAGCAGAGGTATGATAAAGCTCACGGCTCAGGGAGAGTGACCTAGTAGCGATCAGTGAAGAGGCGGGGCCAGGAGCTCGGACTCGACCCCCGCAACCTCAACTAGGTGAGTACAACTAGGTGAGTACACGTGAAGCAGTATCGCTGAATAGTGCTCCCAGGATTTAGCGTTCTAGTGGCTATCCTAAGATATTATTAGCGGTCATCGTACGTGAGTGAATCAGTGATCATACCTACAAGAGTGTAACAGCTTTCAAGAGTGCGAATAATGTGATAAGATCAAGAATTTTACAATTTAAATTTGAATGAATTGTGAGTGAGGGAGGGTAGCAGTCAGCTGATCAGGCTGCTGGCCGCAGTGTTGACACAAAATATCCAAACAGTTAATTGGGTTAACGGTGTGATCTGAAATATTAACAAATACATGTGTTAGTTGGTTATAACAGCAGTGTAGTGATAAGGTCATAAAAGAGTGATTAAGTAAATACTGAAAGTAAGAAAAAATTAGTCAATCCCCAGCTGTTGGTGTTGTGAATGTAGCTAACATCATCAGACTTGTTATGACCATAATACTGTACTAAAGAAAAAAGAGGGAATACTAAGTCTTAAAAGAAAAAGAAAATAAAAACTTGAATGCATGATAAAGTTCCTGAAGGAGTTACAAAATTGAAGGAGTTGACAGCAGCCGACCAGCAGGAACCTCCATTGTTGTGCAGACAACATCACTTGCCTATTTGTGGTTAATTTTGGTTAGTGTCTAAAGTCTCAGTGTCTCGCCCTGCTGGTTGTATGCTATACTATCACTCTCTCCCTATTTCAGTACCAGGAGATAGATAGTGGTAACCCTGATAATGTTTAGTAAATTATCTAAATATCTCCAGGTAAACTCCAGAAGAGTTGTGTAGCCTAGTGAACACCCCCTGACAGCGACAAGCTAGTAAACAAGTACGCACATAAACACACGTGTGCACCCGTAATTATTATTATAATAAACATTAGTATATATTAATAAGGAATTGAGTGAGAAAAAATAATCCTATAATCTTCAAAAAGTAAAGTAGCCTAGTGTGCAAAGATCTGGGCCGGGAGAGTACAGTGTTAACGTGACCCCCCCCCCTCTTTTTCAAAGAACGACAAGCTAGTAAACACACACACACAAACACAAGTGTACACAATTAATATTATATAGTATATATTAGTGTATATTAATAAGGAATTGATTGTGAAAAAAATTTTATAATCTTCAAAAGAGTAGCGAGCATAGTGTGCTCACGCACACCCATACACTCACACACACCCACACACACCCACACACACCCACACACACCCACACACACCCACACACACCCACACACACCCACACACACCCACACACACCCACACACACCCACACACCCCCACACACACCCACACACACCCACACACACCCACACACACCCACACACACACACACACACACACACACACACACACACACACACACACACACACACACACACACACACACACACACACATCACTCACACACACACACACACACAACACACACACATAACACACACACATACACAACACACACACACACACACATTGCCAGACTCACACATACGCTCCCCCCCTCCCCCACCAGCATCTCACTCCTTCACCTGATCCCTCCCCTCCCTCTTTCACCCTCCCCCTCCCCACCTCTCCCTCCTTCCCCCTCTCCCTCTCCCACTCACCCACTTGCTTCACTCTCCTTCCCACTCCCCCTCCCCACTACTCTCCCACATAGCCACAGTTCCTCCTCTACCTCCCCCCCCCACACTCTGACATACACAATACTAACCTAACATACAGAATTACATAGGTTTCCCACTCTGAGGCAATCAGGATAAAACAAAAATGGGTTGCCAGAGAGCAACAAGAAAAACCAAGGGACAGGAGGAGGAAACTGCAAAGGAAGATTGGGCAGCAGAGCTCACAAAAAGGGAACATGAATGAGAAAAGAAACTAGAAGAACTTAGCATGAGAATGGAAGAGAGGATAGATGTGGAAAACAGGAAGTGGGAGGTGAAAGTCAAAGCAGCAGAGGCCAGGATACAGAGTTTAGAAGAGGAACTGAAAAATCTGAAACAGCCTAAAGAACTAAAGAACATTTTGAGATTGACAACAGAGACTGCTACCTCAGTCACAAATAAGGGGACTGTAGGGAAAGAAGGAGAAAAACTGCATGTAGAAGCTCAATCAGTGGAGACTGTAGTAAATGAAAGAGCTAAGCTATATGTGGAGGCCCTAACAGACCACAGCAGAGCCCAGGGAAAGCCGAGAAGGGAAAATGACAGGCCACTGAGCCCAAGTACATTAGCTAGTGAAACTGAAGAAAGGAAAGCTGCAATGGAGGAAATCAAATTGAATGAGGGGATACACAGGGATATGCAGTGGGAGCATGAAAGCGTGAGGTCAGTCTTTGTGTATGGGCTCCAGGAAGTTGAAGGGGAAACATATGAAGCAAGAAAACAAGGGGAAAAAAAGCAATTGAAAGCATCATGAAAGCAATAGGAGAAGACGACATGACCCAGCTGGAAAATTTTCGGAGAATAGGGGGGTTTGTAAAAAAAAGAACCCGGCCAATGAAAGTGACCTTCAAGGCAGAATCGACTCGGAACAGGATCCTGCAGGAGAAAGCACGATTAAGGGACATGCCAGCATACCGGAAGGTGTATCTCGACCGCGACAGAACACAAGCAGAAAGGCAGAAACAGAGAGAGATGGTACAAAGGCGAAAGGAGGAAAGAGAGGGGATGGAGAAGACAGACAGGAGATCACAGACACAGGAAGATCAAATACAGCCTCCCTCACAACTTCCTATAGAAGCCTCTCAACCAGGTCAACCCCAGTGCAACCAAACACTCTAAACCAAAACACCCATGCCACATCCAATGCCCCCACCCACTGCATTACAAACTCCACCCCCACAGCAACCACCCATAGTTCCTTATCAGATCTCCCACTTCCCCAACCCCAATACACCTCCCAGACCACAATCTTAGAAAAGAAGTTGAAGGTGTGGTATTCAAATGCAGATGGAATAACAAATAAGTATGAGGAGTGGCACAAAAGAATCAAGGAGACATCCCCAGACATAATAGCACTCACAGAAACAAAACTCACCGGAATAATAACAGATTCAATCTTTCCATCTGGATATCAAATCCTCAGGAAAGACAGAGGGAGGAGAGGGGGAGGAGGAGTTGCACTGCTCATTAAAAACCAGTGGGGTTTCGAGAAAATGGAAGGAATGGATGGCACGGGCGAAAGGGACTACTTAGTAGGAACAATCCAGTCTGAGGGACATAAGGTGATAATTGCAGTAATGTACAACCCACCACAGAACTGCAGGAGGCCAAGAGAAGAATACGATGAGAGCAACAGAGCAATGGTCGACACACTAGCCGAGGTGGCCAGGAGAGCACACATGGGGGGAGCAAAGTTACTAGTTATGGGTGATTTCAATCACAAGGAGATTGACTGGGAAAACCTGGAGCCCCATGGGGGTCCCGAAATATGGAGAGCCAAGATGATGGATGTGGTACTGGAAAACCTCATGCATCAACATGTTAGAGACACTACCAGAGAGAGAGGAGAGGATGAACCAGCAAGACTGGACCTTGTATTCACCTTGAGTAGTTCTGACATCGAGGATATCATGTATGAAAGGCCCCTGGGAGCTAATGATCATGTGGTTCTGTGCTTCGACTACATAGTTGAGCTCCAAGTGGAGAGAGCAGCAGGAATAGGGTGGGAAAAACCAAACTACAAAAGGGGGAACTACTCAGGCTTGAGGAACTTCTTTCAAGACATTCAGTGGGAGAGGGAACTGACAGGAAAACCAGTACAAGAAATGATGGACACTATGGCAACAAAATGCAAGGAGGCAGAGGAGAGGTTTGTTCCCAAGGGAAACAGAAATAATGGGAAGAACAGAATGAGTCGTTGGTTCACCCAAAGGTGTAGGGAGGCAAAAACTAGGTGTACTAGAGAATGGAAAAGGTACAGAAGACAGAGAACTCAGGAAAATAAAGAGATTAGCAGAAGAGCCAGAAACGAATATGCACAAATAAGAAGGGAGGCTCAACGGCAATACGAAAATGACATAGCATCGAAAGTCAAGACTGACCCGAAGCTGTTGTACAGCCACATCAGGAGGAAAACAACAGTCAAGGACCAGGTAATCAGACTGAGGAAGGGTGATGAGGAATTCACAAGAAACGACCGGGAGGTATGTCAGGAGCTCAACACAAGATTTAAAGAAGTATTTACAGTGGAAACCAGTAGGACTCCAGGAAATCAGAGCAGGGGGTGCACCAGCAAGTGCTGGATGAGGTACATATAACCAAGGAGGAGGTGAAGAAGCTGCTATGCGAACTTGACACCTCAAAGGCGGTGGGACCAGACAATATCTCTCCGTGGGTCCTTAAAGAGGGAGCAGAGACATTGTGTGTACCATTAACGAAGATCTTCAACACATCATTTGAAACTGGGCAACTCCCTGAGGTATGGAAGATGGCAAATGTAGTCCCAATTTTTAAAAAGGGAGATAGACATGAGGCACTAAACTACAGACCTGTATCATTAACGTGTATAGTATGCAAGGTCATGGAGAAGATCATCAGGAGGAGAGTGGTGGAGCACCTGGAAAGAAACAAGTGTATAATTGACAACCAGCATGGTTTCAGGGAGGGAAAATCCTGTGTCACAAACCTATTAGAGTTTTATGACAAGGTGACAGAAGTAAGACAAGAGAGAGAGGGGTGGATCGACTGCATTTTTTTGGACTGCAAGAAGGCCTTCGACACAGTTCCTCACAAGAGGTTACTGCAAAAGCTAGAGGATCAGGCACACATAACAGGAAAGGCACTGCAATGGATAAGAGAATACCTTACAGGGAGGCAACAACGAGTCATGGTACGTGATGAGGTGTCAAAGTGGGCGCCTGTGACAAGCGGGGTTCCACAGGGGTCAGTCCTAGGACCTGTGCTGTTCTTGGTATATGTGAATGACATAACGGAAGGGATAGACTCAGAAGTGTCCTTGTTTGCGGACAATGTGAAGTTAATGAGAAGAATCAAATCGGATGAGGATCAGGCAGGACTACTAAGAGACCTGGACAGGCTACAAGCCTGGTCCAGCAACTGGCTCCTTGAGTTTAACCCCGCCAAATGAAAAGTCATGAAGATTGGGGAAGGGCAAAGAAGACCGCAGACACAATATAGTTTAGATGGCCAAAGTCTGCAAACCTCACTCAAGGAAAAAGATCTGGGGGTGAGTATAACACCGAGCATATCTCCTGAGGCGCACATCAATCAGATAACTGCTGCAGCATACGGGCGCCTGGCAAACCTACGGATAGCGTTCCGATACCTCAGTAAGGAGTCGTTCAAGACTCTGTATACCATTTACGTCAGGCCCATACTGGAGTATGCAGCACCAGTTTGGAATCCACACCTAGTCAAGCACGTCAAGAAATTAGAGAAAGTGCAAAGGTTTGCAACAAGACTAGTCCCAGAGCTACGGGGATTGTCCTACGAAGAAAGGTTGAGGGAAATCGGCCTGACGACACTGGAGGCCAGGAGGGTCAGGGGAGACATGATAACGACATATAAAATACTGCGCGGAATAGACGAGGTGGACAAAGACGGGATGTTCCAGAGATGGGACACAGACACAAGAGGTCACAATTGGAAGTTGAAGACTCCGATGAATCAAAGGGATGTTAGGAAGTATTTCTTCAGTCATAGAGTAGTCAAGCCGTGGAATAGCCTAGAAAGTGAAGTAGTGGAGGCGGGAACCATACATAGTTTTAAGGCGAGGTATGATAGAGCTCATGGAGCAGGGAGAGAGAGGACCTAGTAGCAATCAGCGAAGAGGCGGGGCCAGGAGCTGTGAATCGACCCCTGCAACCACAAATAGGTGAGTACAAATAGGTGAATACACACACACACACACATCGCCACTCAGCACAGCTGTGTGTACATTATGACTAACCCGGCGGTAATTATCAGAAGTCACCGGGATAAATGAAACAAACTGACAGATGAACTACCGCCACTGAGATACAAACTACACACACACACACATACTCAGCTCCTGGCGGGGGCCAGGAGCTGAGTCTCGACCCCTGCAACCACATATTGGTGAGTACTCACACACCCACATGATACGATAAAGCTCATGGAGCAAGGAGAGAGTGGAACTAGTAGCGACCAGGGAAGAGGCAGGAGTCAGGAGCTATGACTCGATCCCTGCAACCACAAATAGATGAGTAAGTCAACCAAAAGTCAACCAAAAGTCAACCAAAAGTCAACCAAGTTTACTAACACTTGTTAGCTTACAGAGTGTTCTTACCGTACAGAGAACAAGAGCTTTGGTAAGTTGGGGAAGGAAGAAAGATGGGTTAGAATGGAATATGAAGGAGGGGTGGGGAGTGGGGGTGAGGAGAGAGGGGGGAATAAAGGTAAGTGGTCCAACCACTTTGGTGTATATTAATAAAGGTGTTTGTGTTGTGTTATGTATAGTAATCAGCGAGAAAAGATTCACAGGGAAGTAGGAGTCTACCCGGAGGGTGTCTACCTGGAGGGTGTCTACCTGGAGGGTGTCTACCTGGAGGGTGTCTACCTGGAGGGTGTCTACCTGGAGGGTGTCTACCTGGAGGGTATCTACCTGGAGGGTGTTCCAGGGGTCAACGCCCCCGTAGCCAAGTCATGGTCAAGAGATATCGAGGCTGAGGAACTGATCACCTAAAATTACCTCCCCCACTTCTGTTTCCAGTATTGATGCTCTGTATTGGACTGAAAAAAGGCACCGGTTATCTGAACGTCTCCACCGATAAAGATGATCGGGTGTTACACGTGTTTTTTTCCGCCAATATAAAGAATCTCAGAGACTCGACCTTGTTTACATCTCCATTGAAACCAACAATACTGGATCGAAAATATAGTCCATGTGAGCAAGCTATTACTTTTTTTAACCACGTGAAAATGAAAATATAGAAATGGGTAAAATATGAGAATCACACCGATGTAATAATAATAATAATAATAATAATAATATTTATTTCTACAAGTACAGTGTATATAGACCATAGGTAACATCAGTGACATTCTACTATATAGAAAGCCGCTTGTTATGCAGAGCATTTCGGGTAAATTGGGTCAATTTTGTCCCAGGATGCGACCCACACCAGTCGACTAACACCCTGGTACCTATTTTTACTGCTAAGTGATCATGGACAGCAGGTGTCTTAAGGAAACACATCCTAGTGTTTTCACCTATACCGGGGATCAAACCACGGATATCAGTATGTGAGGTGAGTGCGCTACCAACCGAGCTACGGGACAACGAGCAGGTACAAGTACAGTGGAGGGGAGGAAGAGATACACAGGAAATAGCGTAGATTTTCAACCAGATGTGCGAAGCAGCAGTCGACATATTTGTAGCAGCCCTTATCACAAATCAGTTTTACTGGCCAAGAGCTGTAATCCTACCTCAGACCATCTAAGGTGTGCTACCACCCCCCAGGATGCCACCCCACACCAGTCGACTAACACCCAGGTACCTACTTGCTGTTATGTGAAAAGGGGCAGTAAACATGCCCAACGTTTCCACCCGTACCGGGGATTGAATCATGGACACTTAGTGAGGGAGTTGAGTGTGCTACCAACCGAGCTACGGCTCCCTCATCACTGTAAGATGCAAAATGTTGCCATGCACCAGAGAGGTCTAACTTTATCTTTTGATTGAAGCACAGAGGGAATAATGCAGCATAAAGTACACAAGGGAGAGGGCAGAACAGGAAAGATGATGGCATGGATAATGAGAACTTTTAAAACAAGGAAAATAGTGCCAGTGATGACACTTCAAATTACTTGTATTCTCTCGTTTGGATTATTGTCCAGTGTTGACGGTTCCGTTCAGAGTAAGGCATTTATCAGAGCTGGAACAGATACAGAGCTCATTTATGACCCATTTTAACTACTGGGAACGCTTCAAGTCCACAATATGTACTCGCTGGAGCGGAGGAGAGTTACATGATAATATATGTGTGGAAAGTATATGTATCATAACATACTGGAGCGAGATATATAGGAAGAACATTGTATCAACATCCGTGGTCCCCGACTATTCAACATCTTATCTTGTCCAGAAAACTGGACAAGTATCCCCACAAAGTTCCTGATCAACCAGGCTGTAGTGGATACGTGAGTCGGTGGGCTGCCAGCAGCAACAGCCTGATTGAGCAGCAGGTTAACAAGGCACAAGCTCCAGGAGTAGAAAAACTCTCGAAACTCAAAAGGTATATCAAAGGTATGTCAGAGGCAACGAGGAATGGATCGGAGAGGGTGAAGTAGGGGAGCAGGGCGAGGCAGGGACGGTTGGGGCGGGGCAGGGCGAGGCAAGGACGGTCGGGGCGGGGCAGGGCGAGGCAGGGACGGGCGGGGCGGGGCAGGGCGAGGCAGGGACGGTCGGGGCGGGGCAGGGCGAGGCAAGGACGGTCGGGGCGGGGCAGGGCGAGGCAAGGACGGTCGGGGCGGGGCAGGGCGAGGCAGGGACGATCGGGGCGGGGCAGGGCGAAATAGTGACGGTCGGGGCGGGGCAGGGCAAGACAGTGACGGTCGGGGCGGGGCAGGGTGAGGCAGGGCAGTATAGGGTAAGGACTGTGAGGACACGACAGACAAACAGCATCTGCACCATCCTGTACAATTGACCCTCCAATATACCGTGACAGCAGTGCCAAGGAGTACTCTCTACCTCACCCACCTCACCCCCTCACCCATCCCCCACCTCTTCCGGCACTACCCCTTCCTGGTATCCCTTCAGGAACCCCCCTACCTCCATATACACAACACCCTCCCCTTTTTCTCTCCCCTACACTACCCCTATCCCTAATACTCTACTTCCGCTGGCACTTTCCTGCCATAGTGCCTCACTCCATCTTGCTGGCATCATTAAAAGGACCCCAATGGAAATAAGTCACTTTGACTTATTTTTGGGTTATCCCAGGTTGTCTACACATATGCTGCTATGTATGATAATCTATGTAACTGTATTTGTGTATACCTGAATAAACTTACTTACCTATTCCTGCCCCCATCCCTCGTCCAGTACTGGTTTTCTCCCTTACCTCCTGGCACCCCTATCCCCCCTTCCCTCCTCCACGAAAGCTGTGGCATCTCACACGTCATAGTTTGTGAGGTATATCCCCCGGCTCTCTCTCTCTCTCTCTCTCTCTCTCTCTCTCTCTCTTGTTTCTGTATATTAGTGTACTCACCTAATTGTGGTTGCAGGGGTCGAGACTCAGCTCCTGGCCCCGTGTGTCTGTGTATGCTTGTGTGTATTTGTTTGTGTATGTTAGTGCGGCCGTGTGTTTGTGTGCTCACACGGGGAGCTATAGTTTTAGGCCTATCGCCAGATTAGGCCCATAAAATTTCTGACATTATTTTTAGAGATATTTTGAAGTACATATTTTGAAATAAAAATATAAATGCTAGATGTATATATTAAAATAAAAATTATGAATTAATAATTTATTTATTAATTCAAATTCCAATGTGTAGCGCAAATCGATCAATATTTCTCAGCTGGACGTCCAGTAACCAGGCCCTGTACTTGCCTGTTTGTGATCCGGATCTGGAGATTTGGAGGGCATTCCGGGGATAAACGCCCCCGCGGCCCGGTCCACGACCAGGCCTCCCGGTGCATCAGGGCCTGATCAACGAGGCTGTTACTGCTGGCTGCACGCTATCCATTGTACAAACCACAACCCGGCCGATCCGGCACCGTCTTTAGGTATCTGTCCAGTTCCCTCTTGAAGACAACCAGGGGTCTTCCCGTAATGCCCCTTATTGCTGGTGGGAAGCTGTTGAACAGTCTTGGGCCCCGGACACTTATTGCTTTTTCTCTTAGTGTACCAGTGACGCCCCTACTTTTCACTGGGGGTATGTTGCATCGCCTGCCAAGTCTTTTGCTTTCGTATGGAGTGATTGCTGTGTGCATATTAGGGACCAGTCCCTCCAGAATCTTCCAGGTATAGATTATGATATATATCTCGCCTGTGATTGTAGCGGCTGAGTGATAGTTTCTGGCCCTGCCTCCTAACTTGCCACTTGCTGGACTCACTCGTTCCTAGCCTTGTAGGTCATGTTATACCTTTTTCTAGAATTGTGTACGACGTCTAAGCTACTACTGCCCCGTCTAGGCCGTTTCTTACCACTCTGAGGTTGACAAGATACGTTCTGACGTCTCTGTCATGTCTGTGTCCTTGATTTCCAACTGTGATCTCGTGTACCAGTTTTCCACCTCTCGGGCATTCTATCCCTATCCATCAACCAGTTCCTCTGAGTATTTTGTATATAGTTATCATGTCTCTTCTGGTTCTTCTATCTTCTAGTGTGTATGTCGCCATCTGTCAAAAGGTGGCCTGGTGCCTAAAGCTCCCGCTTCACACACGGAGGGCCCGGGTTCGATTCCTGGTGGGTGGAAACATTTCGACACGTTTCTTTATACCTGTTGTTCTGTTCACCAAGCAGCAAATAGGTACCTGGGTGTTAGTCGACTGGTGTGGGTGGCATCCTGGGGGACAAGATTTGAGGACCACAATGAAAATAGGTTAGACAGTCCTCGATGATGCACTGACTTTCTTGGGTTATCCTGGGTGGCTAACCCTCCGGGGTTAAAAATCCGAACGAAATCTTATCTTATATTAAAGGCACCTGTGTGCCCAAAGTATTTCTTCTCCTATGCCAAATCAAAGTCGAGAACAACGACCAGTATTGGGCCCCTACTTAAACAAGATGGGTCCTACACAGATGACAGCAAGGAAATGAGTGAGCTACTCAAGTCCCAATATGACTCAGTTTTTAGCAAGCCGCTAACCAGACTGAGAGTCGAAGATCAAAATGAATTTTTTTATGAGAGATTCACAAAATTTGATTAACACAAGCCTATCCGATGTTATCCTGACGCCAAATGACTTCGAACAGGCGCTAAATGACATACATGCCCATGCACTCTGCCCCAGGGCCAGACTCATGGAACTCCGTGTTCATCAAGAACTGCAAGAAGCCCCTATCACGAGCCTTTTCCATCCTATGGAGAGGGAGCATGGACACGGGGGTCGTCCCACAGTTACTAAAAACAACAGACATAGCCCCACTCCACAAAGGGGGCAGTAAAGCAACAGCAAAGAACTACAGACCAATAACACTAACATCCCATATCATAAAAATCTTTGAAAGGGTCTTAAGAAGCAAGATCACCACCCATCTAGAAACCCATCAGTTACACAACCCAGGGCAACATGGGTTTAGAACAGGTCGCTCCTGTCTGTCTCAACTATTGGATCACTACGACAAGGTCCTAAATGCACTAGAAGACAAAAAGAATGCAGATGTAATATATACAGACTTTGCAAAAGCCTTCGACAAGTGTGACCATGGCGTAATAGCGCACAAAATGCGTGCTAAAGGAATAACAGGAAAAGTCGGTCGATGGATCTATAATTTCCTCACTAACAGAACACAGAGAGTAGTCGTCAACAGAGTAAAGTCCGAGGCAGCTACAGTGAAAAGCTCTGTTCCACAAGGCACAGTACTCGCTCCCATCTTGTTCCTCATCCTCATATCCGACATAGACAAGGATGTCAGCCACAGCACCGTGTCTTCCTTTGCAGATGACACCCGAATCTTCCATTGCAGACACTGCAAGGCTCCAGGCGGACATCAACCAAATCTTTCAGTGGGCTTCAGAAAACAATATGAAGTTCAACGATGAGAAATTTCAATTACTCAGATATGGTAAACATGAGGAAATTAAATCTTCATCAGAGTACAAAACAAATTCTAGCCACAAAATAGAGCGAAACACCAACGTCAAAGACCTGGGAGTGATCATGTCGGAGGATCTCACCTTCAAGGACCATAACATTGTATCAATCGCATCTGCTAGAAAAATGACAGGATGGATAATGAGAACCTTCAAAACTAGGGAGGCCAAGCCCATGATGACACTCTTCAGGTCACTTGTTCTATCTAGGCTGGAATATTGCTGCACACTAACAGCACATTTCAAGGCAGGTGAAATTGCTGACCTAGAAAATGTACAGAGAACCTTCACGGCACGCATAACGGAGATAAAACACCTCAATTACTGGGAGCGCTTGAGGTTCCTAAACCTGTATTCCCTGGAACGCAGGCGGGAGAGATACATGATTATATACACCTGGAAAATCCTAGAGGGACTATTACCGAACTTGCACACGAAAATCACTCACTACGAAAGCAAAAGACTTGGCAGACAATGCAACATCCCCCCAATGAAAAGCAGGGGTGTCACTAGCACGTTAAGAGACCATACAATAAGTGTCAGGGGCCCGAGACTGTTCAACTGCCTCCCAGCATACATAAGGGGGATTACCAACAGACCCCTGGCAGTCTTCAAGCTGGCACTGGACAAGCACCTCAAGTCGGTTCCTGACCAGCCGGGCTGTGGGTCGTACGTTGGTTTGCGTGCAGCCAGCAGCAACAGCCTGGTTGATCAGGCTCTGATCCACCAGGAGGCCTGGTCACAGACCGGGCCGCGGGGGCGTTGACCCCCGGAACTCTCTCCAGGTAAACTCCAGGTATATGTACTCTGTATGGGTGTGTGTGTGTGTACTCACCTATATATGTACTCTGTGTGTGTGTGTGTGTGTACTCACCTAATTGTACTCACCTATTTGTGGTTGCAGGGGTCGAGTCATAACTCCTGGCCCCGCCTCTTCGCTGATTGCTACTAGGCCCTCTCTCTCCCTGCTCCATGAGCCTTATGATACCTCGCCTTAAAATTATGTATGGTTCCCACCTCCACTACGTCACGTTCTAGGCTATTCCACGACCTGACTACTCTATGACTGAAGAAATACTTCCTAACATCCCTTTGATTCATCTGAGTCTTCAACTTCCAATTGTGACCTCTTGTGTCTGTGTCCCTTCTCTGGAACATCCCGTCTTTGTCCACCTTGTCTATTCCGCGCAGTATTTTATATGTTGTTATCATGTCTCCCCTGACCCTTCTGTCCTTCAGTGTCGTCAGGCCGATTTCCCTCAACCTTTCTTCGTAGGACAATCCCCGTAGCTCTGGGACTAGTCTTGTTGCAAACCTTTGCACTTTCTCTAATTTCTTGACGTGCTTGACTAGGTGTGGATTCCAAACTGGTGCTGCATACTCCAGTATGGGCCTGACGTAAATGGTATACAGAGTCTTGAACGAATTCTTACTGAGGTATCCGTAGGTTTGCCAGGCGCCCGTATGCTGCAGCAGTTATCTGATTGATGTGCGCCTCAGGAGATATGCTCGGTGTTATACCCACCCCCAGATCTTTTTCCTTGAGTGAGGTTTGCAGTCTTTGGCCATCTAAACTATATTGTGTCTGCGGTCTTCTTTGCCCTTCCCCAATCTTCATGACTTTGCATTTGGCAGGGTTAAACTCAAGGAGCCAGTTGCTGGGCCAGGCTTGTAGCCTGTCCAGGTCTCTTTGTAGTCCTGCCTGATCCTCATCCGATTTGATTCTTCTCATTAACTTCACATCATCTGCAAACAAGGACACTTCTGAGTCTATCCCTTCCGTTATGTCGTTCACATATACCAAGAACAGCACAGGTCCTAGGACTGACCCCTGTGGAACCCCCCGCTTGTCACAGGCGCCCACTCTGACAAATTGTGAAAAATTACTCACCAAGCAGTGGTTGTGGGGGGTCGAGTCACAGCCCCTGGCCACGTCATTGAATTGAATAGCAACAGTTTAACTTGGCGCTTCTGTTTGATTATAATAGTAATAATCTAACTAGTTTCCTGCCTGATGGTCCTTACCTGGAGTCTACCTGGAGAGTAGTCCAGGGGTCAACGCCCTCGCGGCCCGGTCCATGACCAGGCCTTCCGGTGGATCAGGGCTTGATCAACTAGGCTGTTACTGCTTACCGCACGTAGTCCAACGTACGAACCCCAGCCCGGCTGATCCGGCACGTACCTACCTACTACCTTTAAGTAGGTACGTAGGTATGTACGTAGGGAGTGATTTCTGTGTACAGATTTGGGACCAGTCCCTTTAGAAAATTCCAGGCGTAGGTTATGATGTACCTCTCTCGCCTGTGCTCCAGTGAGTACAAGTCAAGTGCTTCCAAGTGTTCCCAGTAGTTGTTTAACGGAACTTATATGTGCAGTAAAGGTTCTCTGTACATTCTCTAGATATGCGCTTTCACCTGCCATGAATGGAGCTGTTAATGTACAGCAGTATGCCAGCTTAGAGTGAACTAGTCATCTAAAAAGGATCATCATTGGATTGGCATCCCTAGTTCTGAAGGTCCTTGTCGTACCTGTCGTTAAAACTATGTATAGTGTCTGCTTCCAGCATCTCCTCGTCTGAGTCATTCCACTTTCTGACAACACCGAGGTTCAAGAAGTACTTCATCGTCTTCAATCTTCATTTATGCCCCCTTGTACTAGTTTCCAGCTTCTCATTCTCTCTCCCCTCTGCCCTTTCTAGTTATCATGTGTTTCCTTATATATCATGTCCTTCTCCCCTCTTAGGTAGTCTGGTTAGCTTTTGGGATGGGCATTAGAACTGAAGTTAGAAGCGTATAGTGATGCTAGAACGGGAGTCAACAGAAGACAGGGGCTGGAAGAGGGCGTCAACAGGGCAGGAGGGTGATGGAACGGGGCGTCGACAGAGGTAGTGTAGGGGTGGAGCAACGGTAATGTGGTCACCCCACCACCCGTCACCCCTCGCTCACTATAGTATACGTGTCAGTCAGGGAACCGCCCTACCCTCTCATGCAGGCACTCCATACACGCGCTCCCCTACGCTCTACCACCTTGCCTCCCTACGCACTACCACCATGCCTCCCTACGCACTACCACCATGCCTCCCTACGCTCTACCACCATGCCTCCCTACGCACTACCACCATGCCTCCCTACGCACTACCACCATGCCTCCCTACGCACTACCACCATGCCTCTCTACGCACTACCACCATGCCTCTCTACGCACTACCACCATGCCTCTCTACGCACTACCACCATGGCTCCCTACGCACTACCACCATGCCTCTCTACGCACTACCACCATGCCTCTCTACGCACTACCACCATGCCTCTCTACGCACTACCACCATGCCTCTCTACGCACTACCACCATGGCTCCCTACGCACTACCACCATGCCTCTCTACGCACTACCACCATGCCTCTCTACGCACTACCACCATGCCTCTCTACGCACTACCACCATGCCTCTCTACGCACTACCACCATGCCTCTCTACGCACTACCACCATGCCTCTCTACGCACTACCACCATGCCTCCCTACGCACTACCACCATGCCTCTCTACGCACTACCACCATGCCTCCCTACGCACTACCACCATGGCTCCCTACGCACTACCACCATGCCTCTCTACGCACTACCACCATGCCTCTCTACGCACTACCACCATGGCTCCCTACGCACTACCACCATGCCTCCCTACGCACTACCACCATGCCTCTCTACGCTCTACCACCTTGCCTCCCTACGCACTACCACCATGGCTCCCTACGCACTACCACCATGCCTCCCTACGCACTGCGGTACAGGGGATAATATACGCTCTATCATTCAAGGAAAGCACTTTGGCTAGTAATATTTCTTATGCGCAGTGTCTTGTCACAGGCTGTGTCTGGCGGGTAGGTCAATATCCACTTCGAAATACTTTCTCCAGTTAAAATAAGTCACTTTGACTTTTTTGGGGTTATCCTGGGTAATTTACACTATATATGATAATTGTGCTCATGTGTGTACCTGTGCCTAAATAAACTCATTAACTCAGGAAGCTAATGCTTCGTACCTCAGCGATTGTCATTTTTTTTTAGTTTTTCAAGGACGGTGTCTTGATGCTTTTGTCTTAGTCATCTTTTATAGTTTTTCAAGGACGGTGTCTTGATGTTTTTGTCCTAGTCATCTTTTATAGTTTTTCAAGGACGGTGTCTTGATGTTTTTGTCTTAGTCATCCTTTTTAGCCTTTCAAGAGCGGTGTCTTGATGCCGGTGAGTGAGGGGAGCCTTTCATTCCGGGAACTAGGCCGTGGGGGCGGTGACCCCCAGAAGACACTCAAAGTAGGATTCCCGTCCTTTAACTGTTTCTGACGCTATATGACCCCTATTATTAGTGTGTGTAGGTGCCAATTTAACCAATATTAATTTGTAAAACCGTATAGTATTTTTCCGTGTAATAGCATGTGTTAAAATATGTACGATAATTGTACTTATGTGTACCTGTACCTGAATAAACTTATTTATTTAATAATAATCTTTATTTCTACAAGTACATGATGCAACTTATACATACCATAGCTGACATCAGTGATATACTGTATAGCAAACCTTGTTAATGTAGAGCATGTCGGGCAAGTTAGATTTTTTTCCCAGGATGTGACCCACACTAGTCGGCTAACACCCAGGTACCTACTTACTGCTAGATGAACATGGGAAGTGTCTTAAGGAAATACCCCCCAATGTTTTCACCTGTACTGGGGATCGAACCACGGACCTCAGTGTGAGAGGTGAGTGCGCTACCAACCGAGCTACGAGACACTCACTTAATAACCTCAGTCCTTAATGCCTGCTGCATCTAATTTAAAAGGTGATAATCTTTAGGCTCAGGTTAGGTTAGGTTCGTCAGGAAACAGGACAAGTGTTTCCTGACGCGGGTCTTAGTTGGATGACGACCCGCCGTTAGAGCTTTTGGTCATCTGACCGAGGCCTTCCGCTGGCTAACTGGTCCACCCCTTTAAATATTAACGTTTTAAGTAGATTTTTAGGTTCAGGCTATGAAGATACTATTTTATCAAGATTACTGAAGAAAGTTGGAAAACTGAAATAATGGTTCTCACGACTTTCTCGATGACGGTCTGGTTTTGGGTGGGTAATCCACCTAAAGTCAGTGCCGGATCAGCCGGGCTGTGGCTCGTACGTCGGACTGCGTGCGGCCAGCAGTAACAGCCTAGTTGATCAGGCCCTGATCCATCGGGAGGCCTGGTCGTGGACCGGGCCGCGGGGGCGTTGATCCCCGGAATAACCTCCAGGTAACCTCCAGGTTAAAAATCCGAACAAATCCTATCTTAATACTTCATTAAGATAGGATCTGCTTTAAACCTTGTACATGTACTTGTAAAATATTATTGTTATTATTATTATTATTATTATTATTATTATTATTATTATTATTATTTTTATTATTATTATTATTATCTTTCAAAAACTGGTGTGTCTTTGGTTGTGGAAAGTTCGAGTTAGTTTTTGACAGTGTGGGTGCCAGCTTGCTATTTTTATTAAAGAAAGTGGGATACTAGTTTCCATGTGATAACTTGTGAAGTTTTGAATGTTGATATTTAACTTCCTTAAAAACTTATGCGAACTCACTGCCATTCCTTTTACCTACATTGTGGTAGAGGTGGCTGGGCTTATGGGATATTAGGATACCTTTCCCAGATCGTGCAGTGACCACTATCATTATTCGGGCTCGATACGGCGTATGTTGTCAGTGGCCCTATAAACCCCAGCACCAACAACACTATTATTATTATTATTATTATTATTATTATTATTATTATTATTATTATTATTATTATACATTTTCCCACACATTTCGAAGTAAAAAAAATAAATTTCCTAGAAGTTTTGACTGTAAGAGCTGTTAATGTCATCAAAATTATATGCAAGGAATGGCATTCAAATTTATGCCTACACATGCCCAGGCCTTCATGAATATTAATTCGGATATAAGTTTTAAAGCGAAAAATCCGGATTTATGCCAAACTGGTGACAAATACAAAGGAATACATGTCGAAAACCTTGTATGAGGAGGAGAGATATTGTTTGTAAGTTTATTTGGGCACAGGTACACATAACTACAATTAGTGTAAATTACTTAGGATTAAGTAAGTTTATTTAAGTAGTAACAAATATGTGAGGACCCCAATGGAAATAAGCCACTCTGACTTCTTTGGGTGTTATAAATGACCATAATTTTTAAAGGGGTGGACCGGTAAGCCAGCGGAAGGCCTCGGTCAGATGACCAAAAGCTCCAAAGGCGGGTCATCATCTGACTAAGACCCGCGTCAGGAAACATTTGTCCTGTTTCCTGACGAACCTTACCTAACCTAACCTAACCTTCTTTGGGTTATCCCAGGTACCTTACACATGCTGGTATATATGATATTCTATGTACCTGTATTTGTGTATACCTGAATAAACTTACTACTACACAGGATGACCCAAAAAAAGATCAGACAAAGTGACTTATTTCCATTGGAGTCCTTGTATTTATTATGTGTCGATATATGAACAGATATTAGAATATCTCAGCGTCATAACTGAGCAGAGACCTTCACTGTGATGCAACTATTTAGGAAGGCAGTTTGAGGAATATGTGACGGGTGGCAGGGTCTGGCATTCCCAAGGGTATATACACTGAGGGGTGTGTGTATTTCAGTATATATAAACTGAGCATTGACTTTAATGCCTAATTTAGAGACTGAAGTGTCCTTAATTGGTCTTAATGACCCCTCGTGTAGCCGAAAAGCTTAAAGTCCCATTAACCAGCCAACCAGGGTTTGAAACCCAATTAACCAAGCAAGCAACTGGCATCCCGTGCTCGCTAGGGTATGAAAACCCCAGTGTGGCGGGATATGGCAGTCCCTCCGAGGGTATAAAAGTCCGAGTCTGCTGGCTTCTTTCCTTAGTTGATCCAGCGGCGAATCGTTAAGAGTATCATCGTTGTTCAACAGCACTGCCAGCACCACCACACTACTACCACCATGAGCACTGGTGAGTGTTGAAGGACGCAGCCACCAGAAGACCCAGGCAGAGGAGTCTTGTACCGAGTGCGATGGCCTCTCTTCTAGGGGCTTAGTGTGTCACTTTATCATACATAAAGTTTATGCTTTATTAAACCCGAATGTGGAAACCAATTGTTTGTTTTCAGCATAAATCGTCGACAGAGAAAAATCGTAGAATATTCCAGCTTGTTGGTGTCACTGTAAGAGGTGGTAGCCTCCACTTCGATAAGACGAAGGACGGGAAATTGACGCACACAATTTTGATCATACCCTTAGGGTTGTGAGTTTTATCTAGGTTTGCATATTACCAAACTCGTTGCACGAGTGTTTTAACATCCCTCAAGTGAGCCACTAAACGCCAAGTACCAGCGGATACGCCCTCTTGTGGTTTCGCCGGGTGACCCATAGCTCAGTGGTCAGAGCGTTAGGCTCACACCCGAAAAGTTTTGGGTTCGATTCCCGGGCCCAGACATTATTGGCATGAGTCCTTGAACAACTGCTGCCCTTGCTTACCTAGCAGTGAAAATAGGTATTAGGTGTTTGTCTACTGTTGTGAGGAGCATCTTGGGAAATCATGCTGTACGATTTTGTTGCATTCTGCAAAAAAAAAAAAAAAGCTGGAATCTCCACTTCTGCTGGAATAATTCAAGTGTTTGGTAAAAGGTATAGACACAATGCCCTGTATCTAATTATGATAATTAAAGTGTCCAACTATGACCCCCCCGCCTGTCCACACTGACATATTCTTGAGCTATACATGACGCTCAGGCATGATTTGTCTTCCATATAAAAATATTTGCATCTCCTCCCAGTTTATTTTTTTTTCAGCACTGAATATACGGGCTGAGTTATCTAACTTCGGCTCATTTACAGGGTAACAATTCTCCCTTATCTAATTTATAGGTTATCCCTTTCTGAGGTATACAACCACCCCCAGGATGCCACCTACAGCAGTCATCTAATACTTGACTATAATAAGTTAAAATTATTACAATTTTTGTGGATTGTTACGTACAACATTTACCTGGGTGAAAGGAGACCTTAATGTTGCTGTTCCTATGGTTGTGAGCTGAAGGTTGTGGCCTGAGTTTTGTGATGGAATACTTGCTCAGGTGTGGCACCGTGCAAATGCAAGTTACTTGGGTATATAAAGTAAAGCACAGCTGTGTATGTTAATAACAATGGTTATAAATGACCATATTTTTTAAAGGGGTGGACCGGTTAGCCAGCCGAAGGCCTCGGTCAAGATGACCAAAAACTCCAAAGGCGGGTCATCATCTGACTAAGACCCGCGTCAGGAAACATTTGTCCTGTTTCCTGACGAATCTTACCTAACCTGTGTATGTTTAGTCAGTGGATGGGTGAACGCATACAGTCTTGGCTAGAGTACCTCGACACGTTGTGATCAACTTTTATTCTGAATAAATTGTTTAGAAAACCTACAAGTTGATAAATGAGACACTTGGGCAACACTTGGGTATGTTTATTCTGGGAACGTTTCGCTAGCCAGTGGGTTCTTCAGTCCAATGCAAGGAAAAGTGTAAGATGGGGAGAAGTTTGAGTTAATCAGTCCCTCAGCCTGGAGTTGTATTCGCTCCACCAATCTTCATAAAAGTGCAGCATATTCGGGGAGATGAGGCTTATATACTACGCAGAAAATCCCTTAATGATAGTGCCTTTGACTAACAACTAAAGGACCCGGGTCCGATCCCGGGACGGGTGGAAATTATGAGCCTGGTGCCCACATCTGTTTCAGTAAGTAGGTACCTGGGTGTTAGCTTACATTTTGGGGAAGACGAAAGAATACCGGTGGAAATAAACTAGGCTGGCTTGCCCAGGTTTATAATACTAGTAAATTTTAAAATAAGGCATTTGTTCTGCAAACTATAAATTTTCGTCACGTATATATGTGTATCTACATATATAATATAATATATATATATATATATATATATATATATATATATATATATATATATATATACTGTATTATGTAGAAGCACAAACCCGTAAGGGTCATACAACACTTAGGGAATGGGAGGCAATCGGATATGATTCAAGGATCAGGAGCCCTTGACTGACATCAAGGCGCCCCGTCCGAGGGACTGATGCGCATTATTATTATTTATGGGAGAGCGCCAAACCCGTAGGAGTCATACAGCGCCAAGGTAAACAGGCATTCCTATTCGATCCAAGGCAGTGGAGAGCATTTCAAAATCCCTTGTATCATGGGCCCCTCCTCGCCGGCATCAATGAAGCTCTGGTGCGCAGTAAGATTCGTAATGCGCGGACCTGCGCAGTGGGTGTGGCACCCACCCATACTGGCGTCCAGTGTTCTTTGTAGTTATGATTTACTGGCATAATTGTTTGTAATTATTATAACTTTAGTTTGCACTTTGTTTATGAAACTCGGGGATTACACCTGCCATGGGGAGGGAGGTTGAGGCACTAGGGGGGGGTGTGAGGCACCATGGGGGATGTGAAACACCATGGGGGTGTGAGGCGCCATGGGGAGTATGAAGCACCGTGGCGGGGCGAGGCACCGTGGCGGGGCGAGGCACCGTGGCGGGGCGAGGCACCGTGGCGGGGCGAGACATCATGGCGGGGCGAGGCACCGTGGCGGGGCGAGGCACCGTGGCGGGAGCGAGGCACCATGGCGGGGCGAGGCACCGTGGCGGGAGCGAGGCACCATGGCGGGGCGAGGCACCATGGCGGGGCGAGGCACCATGGCGGGGCGAGGCACCATGGCGGGGCGAGGCACCATGGCGGGGCGAAACACCGTGTCGGGGCGAGGCATCATGGCGGGGCGAGGCATCATGGCGGGGCGATGTACCATGGCGGGGCGAGGCATCATGACGGGGCGAGGCATCATGGCGGGGCGAGGCACCGTGGCGGGGCGAGGCACCGTGGCGGGAGCGAGGCACCATGGCGGGGCGAGGCACCATGACGGGGCGAGGCACCATGGCGGGGCGAGGCATCATGACGGGGCGAGGCACCATGGCGGGGCGAAACACCGTGGCGGGGCGAGGCATCATGGCGGGGCGAGGCATCATGGCGGGGCGATGTACCATGGCGGGGCGAGGCACCATGACGGGGCGAGGCACCATGGCGGGGCGAGGCATCGTGGCGGGGCGAGGCACCATGGCGGGGCGAGGCACCATGGCGGGGCGAGGCACCATGGCGGGGCGAGGCACCGTGGCGGGGCGAGGCACCGTGGCGGGAGCGAGGCACCATGGCGGGGCGAGGCACCATGGCGGGGCGAGGCACCATGGCGGGGCGAGGCACCATGGCGGAGCGAGGCATCATGGCGGGGCGAGGCATCATGGCGGGGCGAGGTACCATGGCGGGGCGAGGCATCATGACGGGGCGAGGCATCATGGCGGGGCGAGGTACCATGGCGGGGTTAAGAAACAGCGGGAGTGAGCCACAGAAACCATTACGTATCACACTAGCTGCCTTGTCAGTAGAGCACAAACAACGCAGTTCAATGTTGACTCACTGAACCGTCACATCAACGCCCCATTTTCTGCAACCCATTCTATGTTCTCACTACTGGTGACACTCGTGAAAATTTGAACTTTTTCTAAGCACAGCCGCTACGTTGCCAGACGTGTCGTGGTCTTTTTTTTTTATTGAATAATAATTAGACTAAGCTCTTAACCCGGTTTTCTTTGATTTACATATTTGTTGCTAAATATGCACTTTTATACATTTTGCCTAATCTAACCTATTCTTATCTGGCTTAGCATAACTGAAGCTATTCTAGTAGGAAAATTAATGGAAATCACTAAACATATAAGGACCAAATTTTAGGAAAGTAGACAGACAGCGTTAAACTACAGACTACTGTAACTGACATGTATTTTATGTAGAGTTGTGGAGATTATCAGAAGAGTGATGGGACACCTAGAAAGGAGTGGGTTTATACATGACGAGCCAACATGGCTTCAGAGATGGAAAATCCTGTCACAAACCTACTGGAGATCTACCACAAGGTAACAGAAGACGAAAGAGATAGGGATAGGTAGACTGCATTTTCCTGGACTGTAGAGTTCCAAGGTTCTCTGACCTGAGGGTTGGTGAGGATGGGAAGGAAGAGGGAGGGGAGGGCTGGAAAAATGGAAGAGGGTGGAGTAGGAGGTGGGGTTTCAGAGGTGAGTGGCCCGTCCACTCTGGAGTGTGATGTGCAGAGATACTGCAGGAGGTTGTGTTGGAGCGAGATGTGCTGGTGGCAGCAGTGTCAGTAGAGTAGGGCTGTTACTGGACTGTAAGGTTTTTGAGTACTGCACAAGAGACTGGTACAAAAACTAGAGCAGCAGGAAAGAATAACAGGTTTTTAAGAACTTCAATGGATCAAGACATATCCGACATTAAGGAAAGGAGTAATGGTTCTTGACTTTGTATCAGAAAGGGTGCAAGTTATAAGTGAAGTTCCACAAGGATCAGTTCTAGGACTGTTCTGTTCTAGATTCGCCAGTATAATCCCCAACCCAGACTTTTCCAAGAGGTGGCCCAGCTTTGGCTCCCTGTCGAGGGAATGTCTCAGACTAATGTCTGCCATGGGAGGAGGTACAAGTAACTCCTCATCTTCTGGGACTGGCTGTCCCCAGGCCTAGCCCCATTCCCCACCATCATGGGACTCTGAGGGAGAATCTAGGCACCTTGGGCTGCCACCATCGCCACCCTCACTGGGCTCGACAGGTGTGGCAGCTGCATAGCAGCAGATGATGTCAGGAGGTGCAAAGGCATCAAACACTACAGGATCCTTTTGGAGTTACACCCCAGCTTTGGGCATTAAGTCCGAGCACTGGGGAAGCTCACGAATGCCTCTTGCTATGTGTTGCTGCTGCTGCTGCTACTACTACTACACTTGTCTGTTGCACTCTCGTGTTGAGTCCTAAGGCCGGTGCTGTTTCTTTTATAAGTACTTGAATGACGTGACAGAAGGGATAGTCAGAGGTATCCCTGACCGCAACGACATGAAACACATGAGATTACGAGCAAACAAGGACCAGGAAAGGCTACAAATGAATCTGGACAGGTTACAGGCCAGGTCAGACAAGTGGCTCCTGGTGTTTAACCCCACCACATACAAAGTTATGAAGCTTGGGGAAGGACAAAAGCTGAAGACAGAGTACAGGGCTGCAGGGCAAAGGCTGCAAATCTCACTCAAGAAGAAGGACCCTAGGGTATCATACCAAGCATATTCCCTGAGGTGCATATCAACCAAATAGTTTCTGCAACAAATGCTAACCTGGCAAATCTAAGAATAGCTTTTCGACGTTTAAGTATGGAGTCATTCACGATACTGTACACCATGTATGTCAGGCCCTTATTAGAGTATGAAACCCACCTGGTCAAGAATATCAAGACATTGGAGAAAGTGCAGAGGTTTGCAACAAGACTAGTCCCAGAGCTAAGGGGTATCTCCTATGAGGAGAGGTTATGGGAACTCAACATGATACTGGAGGACTAGGGAGGATATGATAACATATAAAATACTGAGAGGAATTGACAGGGACAATGTTTGAGATGAGAAATAGGAACAAGAGGGCACAATCAGAAATTGAAAACTGATGAGTCATAGGAATGCTAGGAAGTATTTCTTTAGCCTTAGTTGTGTCTAGAAAGTGGAACAATCTAGAGAATGAAGTGGTAGAGACAGGATCCATACACAGCTTTAAAGAGGTATGATAAGGCTCTTGAAGCCAGGAGAGAGTAGACCTAGTATTATAATAAAAACAAAGTGCTAAATCCACTAGGGTCATACAGCAGTAGACCTAGTAGTGACCGGTGAAGAAGCAATTCCAGGAGCTATGACTTGACTCCTACATCGACAATAGGTGATTATGAGTACAGTGATAGTTTGTGCTGTACTGTGCCCCATGGAAGATTCCTAAATTATTGCCTCTCATTTCCCCAGGTGCTGTATAACACCTATGGGTTCATTTCTTTGCCTGAATATAATACTGTACTGTACTTCTACTACCAACTACCCTTTAAGAAGGAGGGGTGGGGGGGGGATGTTGTATTACGGCTATTGAAGGGCTCTTGATTCAGAGATTTGTTGCTATGCTCCACTTCCTCAGATCAACTGCCTCCTCCTTCCCAGGTGCTGAATGACCCTTACAAGTTTAGTACTTTCTCATATTATTTTTTAGGGAGGCAATCAGATTTGATCCAGTGAACGGGAGGTCTAATCCAATTCCTCAGATAGTGCCCTTAAACATAATCTAAATTGAATCATAATAAAATTGATCATGAGCATGCATTAACTGTTGTCTTAATATTTTTTCACTTCCAGAAACTGCTGATGTGAAGAAAGTCCCAGAGACTAAGGAAGAGGAGGAGAAGGAGAAGAAGGAGAAGAAGGAAGAGAAGGAGGAAGTGACAGAGGAAAAGAAGGAAGATAAGAAGGAAGAAAAGGAGGAGGAAAAAGAGAAGGAGGATGTGACAAAGGAGGCCAAAGAGGTGGCCAATGAGGAGACTAAAGAGGAGACCAAGGATGCAAAGGAAGCCAAAACAGGTAAGAAAACAACTGTAGTGTTATCCAAGGCTCGCATGAGTGTAAGTGTTGAGGTCATTGTAGTATGGAAATTGATACTGGGTATGGTTGCTAGTGGCACAAGTTGGATTTTGTTTTGGTGTAAATATGTATCTGTGGACACTTACTGTTTACCAATGGGAATGTGTACTTGTGGATACTTACTGTTTGAATACGTGAAAAGCATAAGGGTCGGAATGCCTAGAGAAAAATATTATACGAAAGACAACAAGAAGTCTTTGTCTCCAGCCTTCATTGTAATTTATTATGTAGCCTTTAGCCGAGGTGTGTTAATGTAGATGGAGTGCCGTATTTTTCTTCTACTGGTATTCTCTAATTGCTTCAATTTCCCTCCTCAGATGAAGCAGAAGACAAAGATAAGAAAGCAGAACCTGTTGAAGAAGTGAAGGAGGATGCAGCTTCAGCAGAAGAGGCAAAAGAAGAAGACCCTGCAAAAGCAGAATCTTAACCATATCTTGTAAATGTACACTAACACCTCTAGTAAACATGAATTATATTTTGTAAACAAACACACACACACAAATGTCATGCAACAAGATTACAAAACAAAATGTTAATATACACTTTAATATTTAACCACTTTAAAAGGGAATTATGGTAAGTTTCAAGTGCATTTGTGTTATCTCGATGATGTTATCACTCCTCATTGAGGATGAATGTGACAGAGATCATGAAAAGCACCTACAATTTAACTTGCTTTAAAGGTGGTTAAATTGCACAAATACACAGTCACCTTTTAAAAACGCATTATCCTCTTTGCAACACAATATTGTCTCCTGTGGGTGCTGTCAGTACACTTTTTAAATGTTTCCTGTAAACACTTAAATTTAAATTTTAGGGGTCTTCAGTACATGAGATATTTTGTCATAAATTATTGTTTCAACATTAATGATATGCCTCCTATGGCTCCTCAAAAGTGCTCATTAGATATAGTCTTTTGTAGTGATAATATGTACAGTAATGATTGAATGTGATGTTTGCTTAGTTAAGTTGTACATAACAAAAATACCTGCAATGATTTTTAACTATTTTACCATTTTTGTAATCTAGTCACTTAATACTGTATTTTCAAATTTCATAGTTTATAAACGTGGTTTAAAAATTTTCAGTTACGTACATTATGCTATAATAATGCATTCTATTATTATAATTTGGTAAACATTTTGTTTGGAAGTTACTATATTACCAAAAATTCTTGTATTTTCTGTTACCCACAAAAATGTTAGTAAGTGTAGAAGCAAAGTGACTTGGATGATAAAATGGTAGATAATGTATGTTTAAACAATGGCTTGACTGTCTTTCATATGATAATGGCAAGGAGTTGAGCATTACCCTCCGATTGTTAGATTTAGCATATCTTGAGCTGTTTTTTATTCTCTGCCTATCAGAGGTGAACTAGCGTGTGACATGTCTCTCCCTTTGAAGGAGATGAAAAGCTTACAGCCTGTTTCTCAAATTCATTGTTAGACAACTGGAAAGAGTAAAACTACAGTACAGTTTATATATTCTTGCATTAATAATGCTTTTGCATAATAAAACACTTGTATGCTTGCCAAGTTCAATTTAAGGTACATGTATATCCTTGGTGACTGTTCTAGCTTGCAGTCTTCACTAGGTATTGGGGATTAAATTTTTTTTTATCCCCTTTGCTGCTTGGAAACACTTGCACCGAGTCATCTGATAGTGAAACATGGCTGATGGCTTGTCTTACCTTCGTTATTGGAGGTGGCCTAGTAATTAATACTAGCCTCAACAGACAACCCTCAACTAAGGGACCCTATTAATTTTTTAATAAGTATGCCATATAGACATGTAATTTTGTGTTCCTATTAGCAAATGGTAGTTTTCATACATTGCTGTCAGAGATTAGTTTTAATTTTTGGTTATGCGAACCAAAAATTTGTTTCATTAATTTCATTTTTAGTCATACAAAATAATAATGGTTTAGCATTTCATGCCACTCATTTACACAGTATTATACAGTATTAATTCTGCTTTGCTTGAATTTGGATTATGACATTGTCAGTTCCACACTATAAAAATACCAGATTATTTTTATTTTTAAATAGTGGGATTTTTACATGCATTGAAAATTTACTTAAAATTGTCAGCTACTTTCACATTTTAAGGATTGGTTTAAATAAACTTAACAAATTGTTGTACTTTTACTCGTACATTTTGACAAAGTATATATTTAACAACTGTATTAGATACCCTGTATCCACACAATTAAAATTAAGAGTAAACTATTTAAATGAGTTTTGATATGTTTTTATTTTATTTGAATTGAGAATTATTAGTATGTTCATGGGGAGAGTGCTAATCCCTTAAGGGTAATAAAGCACTAGGGGAGAGAGAGGGAGAATGGGAGGCAATATGCTTTGATCCAAGGAAGGATTATTATTATTATAATCAAGGGGGAAGCGCTAAACCCGGAGGATTATACAGCGCCTGGGGGGGGGGGGATGTGGAAAGCATTCAGGCTTAATTCGGGGAACTGGAGCACAGATCCAATTCCCTAAATCAAGAGCCCCTCATCCAAGGAAGGAGGGGGGGTCAAGAGTCCCTCACTAGCATCAATGAACCTCCCTTAAAGAGATGTAAACTAGGAAGAATCAAGACTTACTTTCTATAACTACTGAAAGATCTTAAATAATTAAAACAGTATCTGCTTACCCTGGCCCTGAATGTGGGAGCAATTATTATAATCATGGGGTAGCACTAAACCTGGAGGATTATACAGCACCTGTGGGGGAAAGGATGGAAGGCATTCAGGCTCAATTCAGGAAACTGGAGCACAAATCCAATTCCCTAGATCAAGAGCCACTTGCCAGCGTCAAGGAATCCCCCTCGAGAGGTGGGAGCAATTATAACAGAAGAATGCTGCATTTTGTTATTTCATGGGCGAGTGCTACACCTCTAGTGGTTATGCATTACTATATTTTGCAGGAGCTACTAAACCCAAAGGGATGACATAGCACAAGGGAGGCTGCATGACCCTTGTAGGTTTAGCACTTTTTTGATTATAATAACAGCACAAGGGGGAGTGGCAGGCAATTGGATCTGATTAAATTACTGGAAGGCTAATTCCAGTTCTTTGGATCAAGAGTCCTTCACCAGTGTTAAGGTACCTCACATGAAAGGAAAGTTAAGTCACAATACCTGGCCTGAATAGTTCACTCTTTGGAGCAGTAAAGATGTTTTCTCTCCAGTTTTTTTTTTTTTTTGTGAATAATAATGGAATAATAATGCTTTAGAACATAATATTGTACAATACTTTTATTTAGATAATGATGATAATACTACATTATAATACAGTATATCCTAAAAGTGCTAGACCTGCACAGTTCATGTCTCCTGAACTAATGTAATTACCGGTACTATGCATCAAAGCAAAATTAAAGATCAAATCTAAAATTTTGAATGTAAAACAATAATAAAAATTAATAATTTAAGAACTTGGTTAATTAGTGGATAATTATTAAACATCATTAACTGTAATCTAGCAAAATGGTTATAACCTTAAAGATTCCTTTACCAAAGGATTATTATTGGTGAAGCATTCAATATATATCGGTCATATAGTGACTGGGGAATGGGAGGTAATAAGGTTTGATTCAAGGGGAGGGTAGCTCCAATTCCTTAGATCAAGAGCCCTTCACCAGCCTCAAGCCACATCACTGAAGGGCCCTTAATCAAGAGATTTGCAACTGTGACCAGAAAAGGTTCATTGGTTATTATATCCCATAAGTGCAGTATCCCAAGACTAAACTGCAAAATTGTCCTCTGGTCCATGTTGTCTCATAAAACAGTTAAAGAAAACAAAACATTGCTAGCTTTTGCCATAATTATTCCAAAATTTGTATTACTCTTTATTACAGAAATTCATCATACTTCCTAGCTAATGAAGGATCTTGTTTTTGCAATTCGTTCAGCATGAAAGAAAAAAAAAGTTCATATAAATAAAAAAATACTGTAATGACATTTACTTCAATGTAGTTTTATATAAATTACAATATACAAAATTTCATGAATATTCATGTTTGAGAGGCTATTGTTAATATGCACAACCCACTAGATATTAAGGTACAGAAGTAGAAATTACATATATTGCTGGTATAGAAAACGTTTTAAAGCTACATTACACTTCACACATTAATCTAAAATAGACACTACAGTATATTTCGAATACTGGTAATTGTTTTTAGTTTATGTGAAGTAAAAACTAATAAATACAGCAGGTCTTGTCATGAATTTACCAGCCAGTGAAACTTTTCACTCTGCCTATATATGAAAAAAATGTATACACTTGGTGAAAAAGAGTAATAGGTGAAAAAGTTTATTTTTGTCTTCTTACATAAACTTTTGAACACAAAAAAAACATCATTCGCTTCTGACAGCAATATAGAAGATTGCATTAAACTGTTACACTGTTAAAAAATACAACTGGATATTATACAGCAGCATAAAACCTTCATTCTGATACATACTGAAAGACCAATGCAATGCACTGGAACCTGGAATGTATTACCCATTTGATATATACTTTTCAGGTATTCTTTCAGAAAGATTTAACAAATTATTACTAAAAAACATGTAAATACAGTATATCTTACAATGACTATGAATGATATTCTAAGCTCTACCAATATTAGCCGCCAAAGCTTTTCCCTTACACTAACCACCCTGGATAAAAATAAGTAAGTTAATGAAGTGTCCTTGAATGTCCACGCCTTCCACTCAGTCTGGGAATACGTAACACTCACACTGGTACACTATGTTCCACAAAATTGTGGAACAGTGTACCAGTGTGAGCGTTGCGTATTCCCAGACTGAGTGGAAGACGTGGACATTCAAGGACACTTCATTAACTTACAGCATGTGCATATATCAAGAACATACATTCATACATACATACACTCATTGATACAAATACAATACATACAAACACCTGTAGAAGCTATGAATGGAAATGGGTTTCTGTACATTATACCAGCCTATCAATTATATTTCTTTGATATTCAACTTTGGTTTTACTGTGCCATAAAAAGTTTGTTAAAATCACAGTGGATGAATTAAAGAAAGCAGTCAATCTTACATTGGACATTCATCAAATTCAAATTATACTTAAAATGACACTGTAAACTGATGTTATCATTATTTCACAACATGAAGCTTTATATATATATATATATATATATATACAGTGGACCCCCGGTTAACGAACTTTTTTCATTCCAGTAGTATGTTCAGGTGCCAGTACTGACCGAATTTTTTCCCATAAGGAATATTGTGAAGTAGATTAGTCCATTTCAGACCCCCAAACATACACGTACAAACGCACTTACATAAATACACTTACATAATTGGCAGCATTTGGAGGTGATCGTTAAGCGGGGGTCCACTGTATATATATATATATATTTTTTTTTTTTTCAACAAGTCGGCCGTCTCCCACCGAGGCAGGGTGACCCAAAAAAGAAAGAAAATCCCCAAAAAGAAAATACTTTCATCATCATTCAACACTTTCACCACACTCGCACATTATCACTGTTTTTGCAGAGGTGCTCAGAATACAACAGTCTAGAAACATACACATATAAAGATACACAACATATCCCTCCAAACTGCCAATATCCCAAACCCCTCCTTTAAAGTGCAGGCATTGTACTTCCCATTTCCAGGACTCAAGTCCGACTATATGAAAATAACCGGTTTCCCTGAATCCCTTCACTAAATATTACCCTGCTCACACTCCAACAGATCGTCAGGTCCCAAGTACCATTCGTCTCCATTCACTCCTATCTAACACGCTCACGCACGCTTGCTGGAAGTCCAAGCCCCTTACCCACAAAACCTCCTTTACCCCCTCTCTCCAACCCTTTCGAGGACGACCCCTACCCCGCCTTCCTTCCCCTATAGATTTATATGCTTTCCATGTCATTCTACTTTGATCCATTCTCTCTAAATGACCAAACCACCTCAACAACCCCTCTTCTGCCCTCTGACTAATACTTTTATTAACTCCACACCTTCTCCTAATTTCCACACTCCGAATTTTCTGCATAATATTTACACCACACATTGCCCTTAAACAGGACATCTCCACTGCCTCCAACCGTCTCCTCGCTGCTGCATTTACCACCCAAGCTTCACACCCATATAAGAGTGTTGGTACTACTATACTTTCATACATTTCCTTCTTTGCCTCCATAGATAACGTTTTTTGACTCCACATATACCTCAACGCACCACTCACCTTTTTTCCCTCATCAATTCTATGATTAACCTCATCCTTCATAAATCCATCCGCCGACACGTCAACTCCCAAGTATCTGAAAACATTCACTTCTTCCATACTCCTCCTCCCCAATTTGATATCCAATTTTTCTTTATCTAAATCATTTGACACCCTCATCACCTTACTCTTTTCTATGTTCACTTTCAACTTTCTACCTTTACACACATTCCCAAACTCATCCACTAACCTTTGCAATTTTTCTTTAGAATCTCCCATAAGCACAGTATCATCAGCAAAAAGTAACTGTGTCAATTCCCATTTTGAATTTGATTCCCCATAATTTAATCCCACCCCTCTCCCGAACACCCTAGCATTTACTTCTTTTACAACCCCATCTATAAATATATTAAACAACCATGGTGACATTACACATCCCTGTCTAAGACCTACTTTTACTGGGAAGTATTCTCCCTCTCTTCTACACACCCTAACCTGAGCCTCACTATCCTCATAAAAGCTCTTTACAGCATTTAGTAACTTACCACCTATTCCATATACTTGCAACATCTGCCACATTGCTCCTCTATCCACTCTATCATATGCCTTTTCTAAATCCATAAATGCAATAAAAACTTCCCTACCTTTATCTAAATGCTGTTCACATATATGCTTCAATGTAAACACTTGATCTACACATCCCCTACCCACTCTGAAGCCTCCTTGCTCATCCACAATTCTACATTCTGTCTTACCTCTAATTCTTTCAATTATAACTCTACCGTATACTTTTCCTGGTATACTCAGTAAACTTATTCCTCTATAATTTTTACAATCTCTTTTGTCCCCTTTCCCTTTATATAAAGAGACTATACATGCTCTCCGCCAATCCCTAGGTACCTTCCCCTCTTTCATACATTTATTAAACAAAAGTACCAACCACTCCAACACTATATCCCCCCTGCTTTTAACATTTCTGTCATGATCCCATCAGTTCCAGCTGCTTTACCCCCTTTCATTCTACGTAATGCCTCACGTACCTCCACCACACTTACATTCTGCTCTTCTTCACTCCTAAAAAATGGTATACCTCCCTGGCCAGTGCATGAAATTACCGCCTCCCTTTCTTCCTCAACATTTAAAAGTTCCTCAAAATATTCTCGCCATCTACCTAATACCTCCCTCTCCCCATCTACTAACTCCCCTACTCTGTTTTTAACGGACAAATCCATACTTTCCCTAGGCTTTCTTAACTTGTTTAACTCACTCCAAAATTTTTTCTTATTTTCATTAAAATTTCTTGACAGTGCCTCTCCCACTCTTTCATCTGCTCTCCTTTTGCACTCTCTCACCACTCTCTTCACCTTTCTTTTACTCTCCATATACTCTGCTCTTCTTATAACACTTCTGCTTTGTAAAAACCTCTCGTAAGCTACCTTTTTCTCTTTTATCACACCCTTTACTTCATCATTCCACCAATCACTCCTCTTTCCTCCTGCCCCCACCCTCCTATAACCACAAACTTCTGCCCCACATTCTAATACTGCATTTTTAAAACTATTCCAACCCTCTTCAACCCCCCCATTACTCATCTTCGCACTAGCCCACCTTTCTGCCAATAGTCGCTTATATCTCGCCCGAACTTCCTCCTCCCTTAGTTTATACACTTTCACCTCCCTCTTACTTGTTGTTGCCACCTTCCTCTTTTCCCATCTACCTCTTACTCTAACTGTAGCTACAACTAAATAATGATCTGATATATCAGTTGCCCCTCTATAAACATGTACATCCTGGAGCCTACCCATCAACCTTTTATCCACCAATACATAATCTAACAAACTACTTTCATTACGTGCTACATCATACCTTGTATATTTATTTATCCTCTTTTTCATAAAATATGTATTACTTATTACCAAATTTCTTTCTACACATAGTTCAATTAAAGGCTCCCCATTTACATTTACCCCTGGCACCCCAAATTTACCTACTACTCCCTCCATAACATTTTTACCCACTTTAGCATTTAAATCCCCAACCACCATTACTCTCACACTTGATTCAAAACTCCCCACGCATTCACTCAACATTTAACAGAATCTCTCTCTCTCCTCTACACTTCTCTCTTCTCCAGGTGCATACACGCTTACTATAACCCACTTTTCACATCCAATCTTTATTTTACTCCACATAATCCTTGAATTTATGCATTTGTAGTCCCTCTTTTCCTGCCATAGGTTATCCTTGAACATTATTGCTACTCCTTCTTTAGCTCTAACTCTATTTGAAACCCCTGACCTAATCCCATTTATTCCTCTCCATTGAAACTCTCCCACCCCCTTCAGCTTTGTTTCACTTAAAGCCAGGACATCCAGTTTCTTCTCATTCATAACATCCACAATCATCTCTTTCTTATCATTTGCACAATAAATAAATAAATAAATAAATATATATATTATATATATATATATATATATATATATATATATATATATATATATATATATATATATATATATAATCTTTCTTTCAACACACCGGCCGTATCCCACCGAGGCGGGGTGGCCCAAAAGGAAAAACGAACGTTTCTCCTTTTCCATTTAGTAATATATACAGGAGAAGAGGTTACTAGCCCCTTGCTCCCGGCATTTTAGTCGCCTCTTACAACACGCATGGCTTACGGAGGAAGAATTCTGTTCCACTTCCCCATGGAGATAAGAGAAAATAAACAAGAATAAGAACTAGAAAGAAAATAGAAGAAAACCCAGAGGGGTGTGTATATATGTGCTTGTACATGTATGTGTAGTGTGACCTAAGTGTAAGTAGAAGTAGCAAGACGTACCTGAAATCTTGCATGTTCATGAGACAGAAAAAAGGACACCAGCAATCCTACCATCATGTAAAACAATTACAGGCTTTCGTTTTACACTCACTTGGCAGGACGGTAGTACCTCCCTGGGCGGTTGCTGTCTACCAACCTACTACCTATATATATATATATATATATTCTTTCTTTCAACACACCGGCCGTATCCCACCGAGGCGGGGTGGCCCAAAAGGAAAAACGAAAGTTTCTCCTTTTACATTTAGTAATATATACAGGAGAAGAGGTTACTAGCCCCTTGCTCCCGGCATTTTAGTCGCCTCTTACAACACGCATGGCTTACGGAGGAAGAATTCTGTTCCACTTCCCCATGGAGATAAGAGAAAATAAACAAGAATAAGAACTAGAAAGAAAATAGAAGAAAACCCAGAGGGGTGTGTATATATGTGCTTGTACATGTATGTGTAGTGTGACCTAAGTGTAAGTAGAAGTAGCAAGACGTACCTGAAATCTTGCATGTTCATGAGACAGAAAAAAGGACACCAGCAATCCTACCATCATGTAAAACAATTACAGGCTTTCGCTTTACACTCACTTGGCAGGACGGTAGTACCTCCTCCCAAGGGTTGCTGTCTAACCAACCTACTATATATATATATATATATATATATATATATATATATATATATATATATATATATATATATAGTGGACCCCTTGATGGCCCATAGCTAACTTAATCCGTGCAAGAGGGCTTGGTCGTTATGCGAAAAATGTTCAGCATGCAATTAATTTTCCCAATTTTCCCCATAAGAAATAATGGAAATAAAATTAATCCTGCAAGACACCCAAAAGTATGAAAAAAAATTTTTTTTACCACAAAAAAATGTTAATTTTAGTACACACAAACTGAAAAAGGCATGCACAATTACATGACACTTACTTTATTGAAGATCTGGTGATGATTGATGGGATGGGAGGAGGGGAGAGAGAGTGTTAGTGTTTAGAAGGGGAATCCCCTTCCATTAGGACTTGAGGTAGCAAGTCCTTTTCCTTTCCGGTTACTTCCTTCTTCTTTTAATGCCACTAGGACCAGCTTCAGAGTCACTGGACCTCTGTCGACAACAAATCTGTCCATAGAGCTCTGTACCTCCCGTTCCTTTACGATTTGTCTAAAATGGGCCATAACATTGTCATTGAAATAGTCACCAGCACGGCTTGCAACAGCTGTGTCAGGGGTGATTTTCATCCATAAAGGTTTGCAGTTCAACCCACTGTGCACACATTTCCTTAATTTTTAAGTAGGCACAATGGATTCCACAACTGGCATAGGCTTCTCAGGGTAGTTAAACCCTTAAACCCTTCAAAATCTTTCTTAATTTCCATACTAATTCTCACCCTTTACCACAGGGTTGGCACTAGAAGCTTTCTGGGGCCCATGGTCACTTATTTTCCAGAAACAGCACCAAAACACTGTAATAATACGAAATATTCCAGTGTATGCTTGAATGTTACCGCGGAGGCTGGCTGGTAAACAATGGGACGGGCGGCACATGTGAGGCTGGCTGAGGCCGCGACATTGGACGCGCCTCGGACTGAAGGTCGCTGAGCCGGGTTTTTGTCCACTATGCGGGAGCAAAATTTTGGCGAACAAAGCGTTCGCTATGTGCATTGTTCGCTATGCGGGGTCCACTGTGTATGTGTGTGTGTGTGTGTATATATATATATATATATATATATATATATATATATATATATATATATATATATATATATATATATATATATATATATATATATATATTTTGGTTTTGGGTGGGTAAGGGCTTGGACTTCCAGCAAGCGCATGAGCGTGTTAGATAGGAGTGAATGGAGACGAATGGTACTTGGGACCTGATGATCTGTTGGAGTGTGAGCAGGGTAATATTTAGTGAAGGGATTCACGGAAACCGGTTATTTTCATATAGTCGGACTTGAGTCCTGGAAATGGGAAGTACAATGCCTGCACTTTAAAGGAGTGGTTTGGGATATTGGCAGTTTGGAGGGATATGTTGTGTATCTTTATACGTATATGCTTCTAAACTGTTGTATTCTGGGCACCTCTGCAAAAGCAGTGATAATGTGTGAGTGTGGTGAAAGTGTTGAATGATGATGAAACTATTTTCTTTTTGGGGATTTTCTTTCTTTTTTGGGTCACCCTGCCTCAGTGGGAGACGGCCGACTTGTTGAAAAAAAAAAATAAAAAAAAAAAAAAAATATATATATATATATATATATATATATATATTTCTTTCTTTCAACACTACCGTGTAATCCCACAGGAGGGTGGCCCAAAAGGAAAAACGAAAGTTTCTCCTTTTACATTTAGTAATATATACAGGAGAAGAGGTTACTAGCCCCTTGCTCGGCATTTTAGTTGCCTCTTACAACACGCATGGCTTTACGGAGGAAGAATTCTGTTCCACTTCCCCATGGAGATAAGAGAAAATAAACAAGAATAAGAACTAGAAAGAAAAATAGAAGAAACCCAGAGGGGTGTGTATATATGTGCTTGTACATGTATGTGTAGTGTGACCTAAGTGTAAGTAGAAGTAGCGATACCTGAAATCTTGCATGTTCATGAGACAGAAAAAGGACACCAGCAATCCTACCATCATGTAAAACAACTTACAGGCTTTCGCTTTACACTCACTTGGCAGGACGGTAGTACTCCCTGGGTGGTTGCTTGTCTACCAACCTACTACCTATATATATATATATATATATATATATATATATATATATATATATATATATATATATATATACAGTGGACCCCTCATAGCTAACTTAATCCGTGCAAGAGGGCTGGTCATTATGCGAAATGTTACATGCGAACTTAATTTTCCCATAAGAAATAATGGAAATAAAATTAATCCGTGCAAGACACCCAAAAGTATGAAAAAAAAATTTTTTTACCACAAAAAAATGTTAATTTTAGTACACACAAACTGAAAAAGGCATGCACAATTACATGACACTTACTTTTATTGAAGATCTGGTGATGATTGATGGGATGGGAGGAGGGGAGAGAGTTAGTGTTTGTTTGAGAGAATCCCCTTCCATTAGGACTTGAGGTAGCAAGTCCTTTTCGTTACTTCCCTTCTTCTTTTAATGCCACTAGGACCAGCTTCAGAGTCACTGGACCTCTGTCGCACAACAAATCTGTCCATAGAGCTCTGTACCTCCGTTCCTTTCTACGATTTGTCTAAAATGGGCCATAACATTGTCATTGAAATAGTCACCAGCACGGCTTGCAACAGCTGTGTCAGGGTGATTTTCATCCATAAAGGTTTGCAGTTCAACCCACTGTGCACACATTTCCTTAATTTTTGAAGTAGGCACAATGGATTCCACAACTGGCATAGGTTCTTCAGGGTTAGTTCCCCAAACCCTTCAAAATCTTTCTTAATTTCCATACTAATTCTCACCCTTTTACCACAGGGTTGGCACTAGCTTTTCTTGGGGCCCATGGTCACTTATTTTCCAGAAACAGCACCGAAAACACTGTAATAATACTGAAATATTCCGAGTGTATGCTTGAATGTTACCGCGGAGGCTGGCTGGTAAACAATGGGACGGGCGGCACATGTGAGGCTGGCTGAGGCCGCGACATTGGGACGCGCTCGGACAAGGTCGCTGGAGCGGGTTTTTGTCCACTATGCGGGACAAAATTTTGGCGAACAAAGCGTTCGCTATGCGGATTGTTCGCTATCGCGGGGTCCACTGTGTATGTGTGTGTGTGTGTGTGTATATATATATATATATATATATATATATATATATATATATATATATATATATATATATATATATATATATATATATATATATATATAGGTTTGTGGGT
>NC_091333.1:4685624-4778124 GCF_038502225.1 Cherax quadricarinatus | reverse complement strand
GCTCTGTATAAACACTAGTACCTCTGTACTAGCATGTGCAATGTACAGACCTCAGTGGCAACATGCAAACCCTATCAACTTCCTAATGGAAAATATTGACTCCCTTCTGCTACAACACAACTGTCAACATATTATAATTGTTGGTGACCTCAACCAGCACCTTATACAGAGGGACTTTGATGACCTTCTTGCAGTGTTTGACATGAGAAACTTTGCTGATTTCCCTACTCATATCTCTGGCTCCTCCCTTGACCCAGTAGTGAGTGATCTGGCAGAAGGCATAGTCACTTGTCAACCCCTCGGCTACGTTGGATCGTCTGACCACAAGGCTGTTTTTACGACACTTAAGATCCCAACAGAACGAGGTGAGGAGTCCACATGCACAACCTGGCTATGGGAAAGAGGTAATTGGCCAGCCCTTCGCTCTGAGCTCGCCACCACCGACTGGAATGCTCTTCTCCAAGGGGATGTTGACAACCAAGTGAAAGCCTTCACTGGACACATCCTTAATCTACAACAAGAACACATTGCTCACCGGCAATATGTGATGAAGCCTACAGATCAGCCTTGGTTTGGCTTTCGTTGTAGAGAGGCTGCTACTGCTAAGTACAAAGCATGGCGAAGGTATAAGAGACATCCTACCACCTATAACAGGAACTTGCACATGCAAGCCTGTAGGCATATGGGTGATGTTCAAAAGTGGGGTATTGCTAAATGGGAGGTGGACACTAAAAGAAAGTTAGCATCAGGTAGGGTAGGCTCCAAAACCTGGTGGTCCCTGGTCAAGGACAGACAAGGTTATCTGCCTGATGAACTTATTCCATCTCTAAATCGACAGGATGGGACCACCTCTACTATTAGTCAAGAGAAGGCGGACCTGTTTGCTGAACACTTTGCTACCAAAATGCAAGTTCCTGATCCAGCAAGGGACCCTCCTTGGCTAGCTGCAAGAACTGTGTCAAAACTGTCAGTGGTGACAATAAGGCAGGAGGAGGTGCATTTCCTACTTAAATCGCTTGACCAAGAAAAGGCTGTGGGCCCAGACAAGTTGAGCCCAAGATTGTTGAGAAGATGTGCAGACCAGCTAGCAGCACCTCTAACTCGCATCTTTCAGCACTGCCTAGTACAGTGTAAATGGCCCTCTCTATGGAAAGAGGAAAATGTAGTCCCTGTTCACAAAAAGAAGAGCAGAGCAGAAATCAGCAACTACAGACCAGTGTCACTCCTGTCAATCACTGGTAAGATCCTTGAGACAATAATCTCAAGACAAATGACAGAGTTTTTTGACTACCACTCACTACTTTGTGATCGTCAATATGGCTTCAGGAAAGGTTACTCTGCTGCTGATCTGTTGCTAAACCTCTCCACTAAGTGGCACCAGTCACTGGATGAATCCAAAGTCAGCTGTGTGGTAGCACTGGACATTGCTAGCGCTTTCGACCGGGTGTGGCACCAGGGCCTCTTAGCAAAACTTCAAGTACTGGGAATTGCAGGCTCTACACTATGTCTCCTCAGTGACTACCTTCATGGTAGATCTCTAAGTGTAGTTCTCAATGGAACAGAATCAGCAAGACATCCTATTGGGGCAAGTGTTCCACAAGGAAGCGTGCTGGGTCCATTGTTATGGAATGTCTACTTCAACGACCTTCTTCATCTCATCCCAGAATCACATGCATATGCAGACGACTGTACACTGACATTCACTTATCCAAGAGAAGAAATGCCAGCTGCTCTAAGCTACATCAATCACCAGCTGAGAGCTATATCAGCTTGGGAAAATAGATGGCAAGTAACATTTGCACCTGAGAAAACGCAAATGATGATCGTCTCTAGGCACCATGATGGTAATGCTGGTGCAGTAGTAAGGATGAATGGGAGGATGTTGGCACCTGGAGAAGAAGTTGATATCCTTGGGGTGAAATTTGACTCCAAACTAACCATGAAGAACCATGTTGTAAATTTTGCAAACAAGGCAGCCAAGAAGCTTACAGCACTTCGCCGTATCTCCCATCTGCTTGACAGTAGGGGTTGCAAGATCCTGTACGAGGCACAAGTACGCTCGCACCTTGAGTATGCTCCACTTTCTTGGTTTGCCTGCCCCCCCCTCTCATCTGCGACTGCTTGACAGAGTAGAGAACAGAGCAAGATGTCTCATCTCTCGCCTGGACCCATCCTGTATAGATCTGTCATTTCAGCAGAGCCTTCAACATAGGAGGGATGTGGGTGGCCTTACTGTTATGTACAAGGCCAATATTGTCAAAATACCACACTTGGATCCACTTCGAGGACAGCGTGAAACAAGCTTTTATGCCACAAGACGGGCAGAAAGCAGCAACTTCACTCTGGCTGTACCCTTCTCCAGAACATCACTCCATCTGAGATCATACATACCCAGGATGACTCGAGTATGGAACACATTCGTACAGGATAATGATGTCAACGAGATAAAGTCAGTTGATCAAATGAAAATGCTTGCCCACAGATGGCTCCAACTTCATCCTGTTTCCTACTTGTATGTCTCATAACAATAAAAATGCTTTCAAATGAGCTGATGTAGGTAACAGCTCTTAGCTTGCCAATAAAGTTAGGAATCCTTAACCTGTAAATAGCTGTCAATAAAGCTAGGGATCCTTAACCTTGTCAAACCCTGTGTAAAAAAAGCAAGAGAGAGAGCAAGAGAGAGCAAGAGAGAGAGCAAGAGAGAGAGAGAGAGAGCAAGAGAGAGAGAGCAAGAGAGAGAGAAAGCAAGAGAGAGTGCAAGAGAGTGCAAGAGAGAGTGCAAGAGAGAGAGAGTGCAAGAGAGAGAGAGAGCAAGAGAGAGAGAGAGCAAGAGAGAGAGAGCAAGAGAGAGAGCAAGAGAGAGCAAGAGAGAGAGAGCAAGAGTGAGAGAGAGAGAGAGAGAGAGAGAGAGAGAGAGAGAGAGAGAGAGAGAGAGAGAGAGAGAGAGAGAGAGAGAGAGAGAGAGAGAGAGAGAGAGAGAGAGCAAAGAGCAGAGAGAGAGCAAAGAGCAGAGAGAGAGCAGAGAGAGAGAGAAAAGAGAGAGAGCAAAGAGAGAGAACAAGAGAGTGAGCAAGAGAGTGAGCAAGAGAGTGAGCAAGAGAGTGAGCAAGAGAGTGAGCAAGAGAGTGAGCAAGAGTGTGAGCAAGAGTGTGAGCAAGAGTGTGAGCAAGAGTGTGAGCAAGAGTGTGAGCAAGAGAGTGAGCAAGAGAGAGAGTGAGCAAGTGATTGCACTGATGTAAGACTGATGTGTCAGGATGACCAAATGAAAAAACATACTGTATAAACTCTCAATGTTGAGCAAGAAGAGATCCATATGTTATAGAAAGATAAGGACAAGACCTTATCACTCTGAAATTTACTTTATGATGAAGAATAAAATTCACAACACTGTGGCTGGAACAATTCACCATTAACCTATAATTAGGAAAGGAAACTTTAAACAGAATTTGGTTTCTTCTGGATCATTAGTAAGTCAGCTCAATAATGTTCCAGGACAAACCAAAATATTATCAATAGTTTCCTCTCCACATTTCCAGCACTTCTATTAAAAAAAAAAAAAACGGTCTTTAGAATACATCATTAATTTCAGGCTTAAGACGCTGTTTGGGCCCTGTACCAGCTAAGTCCCATTTCATACATATTATATACTATATACAGTAAACCCTCTCATAACATTTAGAATACATTTCTGAAAATTGCCGCCATAAAAAAATAAGTGTTATGCGAAGTGAAGTACATATAAGAACAATAGGATAATGTTCCACACACCTTAAATTTGGCAGACAATTTTTTAATATTGTACTAGGTAATAATTACTACAGTTCAAAAGGGGCTGATGTGGTCCTACTGGATTGAAGTGAATAATTGTGATTTTTGTGTTGATGCGGAGACAGCACTGTCAGAAGCTGATGGTTGTACTGGCATATTCTAGCATCCCGTAGTGTGTCTTTGATCTATTCTATCCTGCAGTACTTTACAGAGTTGACAATAAGGCATCACCAGCTGATCCAGACCCCACTTCAGAGTAATCCTTTTAAATGCACAAAGGTTATTTTTCAGTGAAAAATATCTGCAACTTTACCAATAATATCCAATAACATGGAATTCTCATGTAAGTCATACACTGTTTTTCTCCATGTTCTTTTTCAATCACAGTGTCACAAAATCGCACTATGTTAAGTTACGCTATAAGAGAATTTACTGCATTTATTATTTTACTAATTAAATGGAATGTCTATCAAGTGCAAGCTAACTATTTGAGCTTTCAATCAATAACACACATGTATAAAAAGCATCAAGAGCATACAATTTCACATTCCTTCATTTCCAGTTGGATTACTGCCATCGCTAGTAGTGACCTGCAGGATTCTGGAGTGGCCACTGAAGGCAGCTTTAATAGTCCTGGGTGAGCCACCCGCCACGATGAAAGCCAACACTCCTGAGAGAATGGTAAGGATCCAGACCGTTGGGATGGTTACTGAATATGCGGGATTCATTAGTGTCTGGAAAAAACAAAAATAATAAGAGTACAGTGGAACCTCAAAAATCGAACTGCTCCCAACACAACCAATTATGTAAGTGTATTTTTGCAAGTGCTTTTATAAGTGTATTTTTGAGGGAATGAAATGAACTAATCTAATTTACATTATTCCTGATGGGAATAAATTCATTCGGTAAAGGCACTCGAACAGCCTTCTGGACTGAAGAAAGTTCGATATTTGAGGTTCCACTGTATTAGGCAGCAAAATTAATTACTAATATTTTCCTAAAATTCCCCAGTCTCTACAGGTATCTGAGTAATTATAATAACTACAATGTAAACAGAAAGGCTGAAGCCACAAGGAAGCTACTGTTGGTGCCAGGAATTCTACTTGAACTGTACAAGAGACATGTGACCAGATGTCACCCTTGTGGATCAAGATCTCTTAAATTTCAGTACTAAATTCAAACAATGTTTTTTACTGAATTATCTCCTATTAGTGGCCTGTGCAATACCTTTAAGAGGATGATCCTAAACTGGCTTCACCACAGAAAACATTTTTATCACTCTGATTACATAGCTTCTTACTTGATCCGCTGCCTTTGAAATTGTCAACAATCATATCATTCAAAGTAACCTTGGCAGAACAGATGCAGCAGACTATTTCTCTGTTGAATCACAGACTACTATCCAACAGGAAGTCATCTGTGTTATTTCAGAAGAATTGCAAACATAACTAAGACTGTAAACTCTGTACTACTGAGATGTTCTCCCTCCCACTTTATTTAATATTTTATTTTTAATACACCTACATCTCCTAATGATGCAGGGTGATCCCCCCCCCCCCAAATAAAAGGAAACACATTCACCATTACTCATTTAATAGCTGTCTTGGCAAAAGCGTGGTCATTAGAGTTCCAATTCTTCACACGATTGCTGTACTTCATGATTCATACCATGGGATATGTCAATACTAAAAGCAGCCTTTATTGTGTAAAAGACTTGTCTCAAAACCTAGGTATTAATATCTCAGCTGGGAAAATCCAAGATGTTAAATAGACCCTTTTTCTGATGGGAAAGTAAAATCTGCAGGATCCAACTTTTACAAACAAGGTAGATATCAGGAGTGTGCCAGAGTACTGTTATCAGTGGGTATTGGTGAATTTTGGTGGTATCAATATAGTTCTAAAATTGAGTATCAGTACAGCGGAACCTCGGTTTTTGTATGCCCTAGTCTGTATGTAAAACTATAGTCATTCTCTATAAAATGTATTTTTTGTTAATATTTCCCATAAGAAATAATGTAAATCCAATTAATCCATTCCAGACAACCAAAAATATTAAAAAAAAAAAAAAAAAAGTTTTATAGAGAATAACTAGTTTTACATACAGACTAGGGCATATGAAAACCGAGGTTCCACTGTATCCGTAAAAGCAGGCTTGTGTGAGTGTGTTAGATAGGAATGAATGGAGACAAGTGAATTTTTAATGGGAGTGCTGTAGGAGTGTGATCAGTGTAACTTTTTTGAGGGAAATCAAGGAAACCAGTTAGCCAGACTATCGAGTCCTGGAGGTGAGAAGTCCAGGGCCTCCACTCTGGAGGAGGGGTGGGGATGCTGCAGTCAGAGGGTAATCTGACTATGATGTCAGCACACTCCAGAAAGATGACAATTGAGTGAATGTTGGTGAATGAGCTTTTTTCTTTGGGTCACCCTGCCTCAGATGGCCATTAAGTTTAAAACAATTATTATTATTATTTTATTTTTTAACTCACCAGCCATCTCCCACCGAGGTAAGATGATGTGAAAAATAAGAAACACTCTCACCATCCCTGCCTTGCATGAGGCACATCATCATTACAGCTCAGATGCCTCTCCAAACTGCAACACCCCCAGCCTTCTTCCAGAGCTCAGACACTGTACTTTCCATCTCCAGGATTCAAGTTTGACTAACCAGCTTCCTTGAATCTCTCCAGAAATGATACCTTGCTCACACTCCAACAGCATGTCAAGTCATCAAAAACCACTGGCCTCCCCTCCCTCCAAACACACCTATTTGATGTCCAAGCATCGCACATACAAAGCCTCTTTTATCCCCTCCCTCCAACTTTTCTAAGGATGACCCTTACTCTAGCTTTCCTCATCAACAGATTTATTCATACTTCAAGTCATCCTGTTTTGCTCCATCCTCTCTAAATGCCCAAACCATCTTAAATCTTTCTCAGCCCTCTGGATAATACTTTTAGTAACCCTGCACCTCTTAATTTCCAAACTTCAAATTCTCTGCATGATATTCACACCATACATTGCCCTCAGGTACGATATTTCCATAGACTGCTTCAAGCCTCCTCCTCAGTGAAACATTTAAAACCCATGTTTCACACTCATACAGGAATGTTGATACCACTATATTGTCTGTTAAATTGAGGGAATAATATATGTCTAATCTTTCTTGTTTGCAGCAACACATTAATCAAGTCTATGTCTCATCCATTCTCATAACATGTCAGAGCTGCATTTTTTTTTTTTTCAACAAGTCGGCCATCTCCCACCGAGGCAGCATTTTATATACCTGTATATATAGTGCTGGTACTTAACATTATGTGAGAATTGCCAATCTCCTTGAAATCACCTCTCCCAATCATTAAAAAAAATTCAAGTTAGATAGTGAATAATATGAACAGTTGGCTCAATAGAGATTCATCCCTATTATACAGTTCTGACCTCAGACTTGTAACTGTATCATCCAACTTAGTAACCCTGATATGACTAAATAAATACCTGACAAGGTTAAGGTACTATTAGTAATCAATATATCCAGGGTTTATAAAGAAGAAAATAATAACATGCTTGCCATAATATATTTCTGTATATATACAACATGTAAAGATAAAATACTTACAATGCATGAAGCCAACAAGTGACAGAGAACAACATAAGCCAGCTGTAGGTAGGCACGTCGATGGATAGCATTGACAAACAGAATACCCCAAAACACATGGAGCATAATGAATGCCAAACTAGTAAATGCTGAAGCTACCACAAAGTTATGAGGGTCGCCTTTAAGCCCAATAGTTCCTGGACCTGTTACATCAGCCAAAACATTCACCAGAGAGAAGGCACCAGAAATCATGCCAAATCCTAATCCAGACACTGGAAAAAAAAAAAAAAGATAATAATTTTGAGTAATTTTTTTACCTAATTAAAAATGGATGTAGACAGTATTCATATGATAAACAATAAAAATATTTACCATATGCTAAAATGTGCTTGTTCTCCACAATCTGGAGATTTCCATCGCTCACCTTCCTCAGACCTCCCTCTGCCTTTTGGATAAGCAAGAACCACAGAAACCTGGAAATAATTATGATTTTTTTTTTCAATAAGTCAGCTGTCTTCCACCAAGGCAGGGTCACCCAAAAAGAAAGAAAATCCCCAAAAAGAAAATACTTTCATCATCATTCAACACTTTCACCTCATACATAATCACTGTTTTTGCAGAGGTGCCCAGATACAACAGTTTAGAAGCATATATAAAGATATATAACATATCCCTCCAAACTGTCAATATCCCAAACCCCTCCTTTAAAGTGCAGACATAGTACTTCCCATTTCCAGTACTCATGTCCAGATATATAAAAATAACCGGTTTCCCTGAATCCCTTCAATAAATATTACCCTGCTCACACTCCAACAGCTCGTCAGGTCCCAAACACCATCCATCTCCATTCACTCCTATTTAACACGCTCACGCACGTTTGCTGGAAGTCCAAACTCCTCGCCCACAAAACCTCGTTTACCCCCTCCCTCCAACCTTTTCAAGGACATCCCCTACCCTGCCTTCCTTCCCCTACAGATTTATATGCTCCCCATGTCATTCTACTTTAATCCATTCTCTCTAAATGGCCAAACCACCTCATATATATTGTCACAACACCATAAAACATATTATCTGAGGGTCAGCAATATTTATAGTTAGAACTAAATGGTGTGCTACCAGTAATAGTGAGTTTTATCTTATAATACTGTACTATAAATCAATTACTCTTCCTCAGCTTTGAAATTAACCAAACTGGGTACAGTGTTTTACTAAATGATGTTGTGAAAGAAAGACAGCATAAAGGTTTGGTCAATATTTTGAATAGCTGCTTGGATTTCACCTTAGATATGGGTTATTATGTCAACTGTCCAACATTAGGTGGGCTGTGCAATAGGCATTTATATTCTGGAACCATGGGATCTGTTTTTTTTTTTTTTTTTTTTTTTGGGGGGGGGGTAACTAAACCTAAACTAACATAAACCATCCTAACTATGCCTAGACTACAATAGTAATAATTTTAGGTTAGGTTTGTTGCATTTGATACCTAAAAATGAAATTTAACCCAGTTACACAAAATATAAGAAGCTCCACTGCACAGCTCACTTAACACTGAAGAATTTGCATAATAAGAAAACAAGCAGCTACACTTAATATTGATCAAGAGTTTAAACAAAATCAATCAAATGTAGCCATGTAAACGTATAATGCTCGACTAGCAAAATTAATAGTTAGGTATTTACAAAATCTATACTGATGAATATTATTTCAAACAAGTCCTGTATCAACAGCAGTAATTCTTTCAACAGAACAGGAATTACAAAACATTGTACAATACAAAATAATACTTACCGAAATAACTCCTGGCATAAGACGGAGAATACTACCCCAAAGACGAGTGCATTATTTAACTGGGTGACCGCACTGTAGAGAATTGATGAGAACAGCAACGCAAGAAGCCAGAAAAAAGAACTGTGGAAAAAAGTATGTTGTGAATATCTTTGTCTCAAAATGATACATACGAAATCGTACAAAATCGTCACCTAAAAATATACCTATGTGGGAAGGTAATTTTGGATAAGAGTTTTTCCTGTGATTTGTTTCTTAAGTTTCCCCATTCTCTTGGCCAAATATGAATCCTAATTAGTTTAATAAATACTAAGCCGACGTATTTTGGGTCAATAGCCGGTTAGCAGATATGTAAGTTTATTTAGGTAGAGGTACACATAAATACATTTCTTGGTATAGGGATTTGTTTTGCTATGCTAGCTTAAGACTTTTTTGTAGCATCACGAATGTGTCCCTATAATACTCTATCTAATGCAGAAATATAGAAATTTCGAGCCATATTTTGTAAAACAGTAAGTTTAAGCAAAATGAAGGAATTCATTCACTTCCTGCTCACCTGGCAACCAACATAATAGTCCTGATGGGGTTGGTTGCTATTGTGATAGCAAACATGGATATGGGCGGCCCAAAGGCGATCAGCGCACACCCGAAAAACTGCGCTATCGTCATCTTGCCTGGAAGGAACACGCAAGGACACACGAACACCTGAGTCAAGCTCACGAATGTCTCTTTTTTGAGAGAAGTAGTGACAAGGTGCAGAGTCCTCAGTTGTTGTTGACAGTCTCATCCGGGAGTTGTTCCAACCAATCACAGCGCTCCCTCAACCCTCACACTGACCAATCAGCTGCCTCGACCATACTGTGTGGGAGGACCACCACCATGTTGACACGGCTCGATACGGCGTACGTTGTCAGTGGCCCTATCAACGACGTAGAAAAAGATAAGATAAGATAAGATTTCGTTCGGATTTTTAACCCCGGAAGGTTAGCCACCCAGGATAACCCAAGAAAGTCAGTGCGTCATCGAGGACTGTCTAACTTATTTCCATTGGGGTCCTTAATCTTGTCCCCCAGGATGCGACCCACACCAGTCGACTAACATCCAGGTACCTATTTGCTGCTAGGTGAACAGGACAACAGGTGTAAGGAAACGTGTCGAAATGTTTCCACCCGCCGGGAATCGAACCCGGGCCCTCCGTGTGTGAAGCGGGAGCTTTAGCCACCAGGCCACCGGGCCACCAAATATAAATATATATCTTTATTTCTACAAGTACATGTACGAGGTATATAGGGCTAGCTGATATCAATGACATACTACTATATAGAAAGCCGCTTGTTATGCAGAGCATTTCGGGCAAATTAGGTCAGACACTGCAGCATCATGGGATCTTGTTACAAAGAATTCTTCAACACTTGTCCAACCTTTGGACGAAGACCTACTTCGACTAGTGGATGATACCACTATGACCCCGCCTCCTCCTGCTTCGTCTCACCTCACTACAGTATATAAGCCACGTCTACGGCCCTATGCTGTGTATCGACACCATGCCTAACCCTTCTAGGGTAGGGTAGGTGCCTGAGCCCGAGCCTTTAGCTCATAAGACTGTCATTCCCATTAGTCCCCTTGGGGCGGAGATGACAGACCAGAGAGGCCTAGCTTGTGGCTAGGTCTGGGGACAGTTGGTCCCAAAGATGAGGAGGTACTTGTGCCTCCTCCCATGGGAGACTTAGGTCTCAGATACTCCCTAGAGAGGGAGCCAAGGCCGGGCCACCACTTGGACAAGGCCCGGGCCGGGAGAATACCGGCTAATCTTTAACTAACTAACCCTATGCTGTACATTCTACAAGATTGACGGACTGAACACATCGACTCCAGGCTGAGGGACTGATTACCTCAAACTCCTCCTCTCCTTACGTCTTTCTACTTTGTATTGGACTGATGAAGCCACTGTGTGGCGAAACGTTTCCTGAATAAAGATTCCCATATGTTGCATAAGTGTCTCAATCTTCAACTTGTCGGTTTTCAAACCATTCATCACAATAGGTAAACTCCAGGTAAGGATGTTTACCTGGAGTTTACCTGGAAAGAGTTCCGGGGGTCAACGCCCCCGCGGCCCGGTCTGTGACCAGGCCTCCTGGTGGATCAGAGCCTGATCAACCAGGCTGTTACTGCTGGCTGCACGCAAACCAACGTACGAGCCACAGCCCGGCTGGTCAGGAACCGACTTTAGGTGCTTGTCCAGTGCCAGCTTGAAGACTGCCAGGGGTCTACTGGTAATCCCCCTTATGTATGCTGGGAGGCAGTTGAACAGTCTCGGGCCCCTGACACTTATTGTATGGTCTCTTAACGTGCTAGTGACACCCCTGCTTTTCATTGGGGGGATGTTGTATCGTCTGCCAAGTCTTTTGCTTTCGTAGTGAGTGATTTTCGTGTGCAAGTTCGGTACTAGTCCCTCTAGGATTTTCCAGGTGTATATAATCATGTATCTCCCGCCTGCGTTCCAGGGAATACAGGTTCAGGAACCTCAAGCGCTCCCAGTAATTGAGGTGTTTTATCTCCGTTATGCGCGCCGTGAAGGTTCTCTGTACATTTCACCTGCCTTGAAAGGTGCTGTTAGTGTGCAGCAATATTCCAACCTAGATAGAACAAATGACCTGAAGAGTGTCATCATGGGCTTGGCCTCCCTAGTTTTGAAGGTTCTCATTATCCATCCTGTCATTTTTCTAGCAGATGCGATCGATACAATATTATGGTCCTTGAAGGTGAGATCCTCCGACATGATCACTCCCAGGTCTTTGACGTTGGTGTTTCGCTCTATTTTGTGGCCAGAATTTGTTTTGTACTCTGATGAAGATTTAATTTCCTCGTGTTTACCATATCTGAGTAATTGAAATTTCTCATCGTTGAACTTCATATTGTTTTCTGCAGCCCACTGAAAGATTTGGTTGATGTCCGCCTGGAGCCTTGCAGTGTCTGCAATGGAAGACACTGTCATGCAGATTCGGGTGTCATCTGCAAAGGAAGACACGGTGCTGTGGCTGACATCCTTGTCTATGTCGGATATGAGGGAGCGAGTACTGTGCCTTGTGGAACAGAGCTTTTCACCGTAGCTGCCTCGGACTTGACTCTGTGACTAACACCCAGGTACCTGAACTGTAAATAAGTGTCTTTTTCCACATCAACGATGACCACCATGTCCACTTTTTGGACAAACCAGGCCGGCGGCACATCGGTTTCATAAAATCATCACACTAATTATTTTGGTTTGTTGATTATATGTTGCGCCCATCATGCTAATTCCCTATGCGGGACGATAATGAACTTCCTCCGTTATTGTCCTCTTTTTCCACTATGCAAGACTCTTGCTCCAAGTGATGTCCGCCCTTTAACGATTCCGGTCTCGCCAACGGCTCCGACTTTATTTCAGACTTATGTTGTTATGTACCGACGGTTACTATTACTACTACTACTACTAACTATAACTATTACTACTACTAGCTACTAACCACCACTACTACTACTAACTACAACTACTACTGCTAACACTACTAACTACTGCTACTGCTAACACTATTACTAAAGGACCCCAATGGAAATAAGTCACTGACTTTTTTGGGTTATCCCAGGTTCTCTACACATATGCTGCTATGTATCATAATTCTATGTAACTGTATTTGTGTATACCTGAATAAACTTACTTACTTACATACACTACTACTACTACTGCTAACACTACTACTACTACAGCTAACACTACTAACTACTACTACTACTAACACTACTAACTACTACTACTGCTAACACTACTAACTACTACTACAGCTAACACTACTAACTACTACTACAGCTAACACTACTACTACTAACACTACTAACTACTACTACTGCTAACACTACTAACTACTACTACTGCTAACACTACTAACTACTACTACTGCTAACACTACTAACTACTACTACTACTAACACTACTAACTACTACTACTGCTAACACTACTAACTACTACTACAGCTAACACTATTAACTACTACTACTACTAACACTACTAACTACTACTACTGCTAACACTACTAACTACTACTACAGCTAACACTATTAACTACTACTACTACTAACACTACTAACTACTACTACTGCTAACACTACTACTACTACAGCTAACACTACTAACTACTACTACTACTGCTAACACTACTAACTACTACTACAGCTAACAGTACTAACTACTACTACTACTAACACTACTAACTACTACTACTGCTAACACTACTAACTACTACTACTGCTAACACTACTAACTACTGCTAACACTACTATTACTACTGCTAACACTAGTAACTACTATTACTGCTAACACTACTACTACTACAGCTAACACTACTAACTACTACTACTACTACTAACACTACTAACTACTACTACTGCTAACACTACTAACTACTACTACAGCTAACACTACTAACTACTACTACTACTACTAACACTACTACTACTACTGCTAACACTACTAACTACTACTACTGCTAACACTACTAACTACTAACACTACTAACTACTACTACTACTAACACTACTAACTACTACTACTAACACTACTAACTACTACTACTGCTAACACTACTAACTACTACTACTACTACTAACACTACTACTACTACTAACACTACTACTACTACTGCTAACACTACTACTACTACTACTGCTAACACTACTAACTACTACTACAGCTAACACTACTAACTACTACTTAATAATGTCTAAATTGCCTACTTAAAGTGACTTATTTCCATTGGGGCCCCTATAATACTAGCCCATCCTCTAATCTATAGATATCAGTAAATTTATTTAGGTACAGTTACACAAGCACAATTATCATACATAGTTTAACCTATATATGATAACTGTGTAAATTACCAAGGACCCCATTGGAAATATGTAAGTCACTTTGTCTTTTTTTGGTTATTCTAGGTGATCTACACATATTCTACTATGTATAATATTTTATGTACTAACTGTATTTATGTGTACCTGTACCTGAATAGGTTTACTTAGGATAATCCAAAAAAGTCAAGGTGATTTATTTCCAGTATGGTCCTTGCTAGAAAGTGACATAACTAGGCAGATGGGTTGCCCAGGAATATGCTTGCTTCCTTACAAATAGTAAAATATCAACCCTAGTAATAATGCTGATAAAATGTAGTATGACAAAAATGAGACCTTTTATTTTTAAGTGTTTCACCTAAAGGAGACTTTATCAAGTACAACCTTAATACACTCAGTACTCCTTCCCAATGCTGAGTCAATAATGGCACTAATTATTATTATGATCATAACTAAGCACTAAACCCACATGGATCATACAGCAGCACCAAACATAGTAAGAGACCTAGGGTTAAAAGAGCTGGTAGTAGCCACGTGGCCAACACACTATATACCCTCTAACACCAGATTGATCTTAACCAAATATAACAATGACTAATTTAGCAAAGCAAGCACTAAACATCTCATTGTATCTTTGTCTACTCACTAAAGAAATGAGTTGTCCACTGATGGTCTGCAGGTTTCAGGGCAGGCTAAACTTCCATACAAGCAGAAATGAGGGATACAGGGGTCTCCATTTACAAAACACATGGAAGCAGTGTATTATTATTATTATAATCAAGGGGAAGCGCTAAGCCGATAGGATTATACAGCGCATGTGGGGGGGAATGCAAGGTATTCAGGCTCAATTCAGGGAACTGGAGCACAGATCCAGTTTCCTAGATCAAGAGCCCCTCACCAGCATCAAGGAACCTTCCTTGAGGGGGGAAGCAGTGTAAAGAGCAAAAAGGCACAATACCGTGACTGTAGTGATACTCTTTCTTGGTCCTTGACTGACTCCACTACTTCCTTTTCTACTGCCTTCAGCTCCTTCCTTCACTTTTGGCTCTTTTTTTTTTTCTCCCCCTTTCTATTCTTGTCCCACCTACTATTCTCCCTACTTCACAATACCACTACTTCCACTACCAGCCTTACCTCTACCACTACTACTTCTGCTACCTACCTTACCTCTATTACCACTACTCCTCCCACCTCTCTTGTCCCGTCTCTGCCAATTGGCCTATATATACTGGCTCCTCTTCTTTCTGTTTGTCTCTGTAAATGGTCCAAGTTGGACCGTTGGAATCGCGAGAAGAACTAAAAGCCATAAATGAAATCGAAAGAAACACAAAGTATTTATTTTCCTATGCCAAATCAAAGTCGAGAACAACGTCCAGTATTGGGCCCCTACTTAAACAAGATGAGTCCTACACAGATGACAGCAAGGAAATGAGTGAGCTACTCAAGTCCCAATATGACTCAGTTTTTAGCAAGCTGTTAACCAGACTGAGAGTCGAAGATCAAAATGAATTTTTTATGAGAGCCACAGAATTTGGTTAACACCTGATGTTATCCTGATGCCAAATGACTTCAAACAGGCGATAAATGACATGCCCATGCACTCTGCCCCAGGGCCAGACTCATGGAACTCCGTGTTCATCAAGAACTGCAAGAAGCCCCTATCACAAGCTTTTACCATCCTATGGAGAGGGAGCATGGACATGGGGGGTCGTCTCACAGTTACTAAAAACAACAGACATAGCCCCACTCCACAAAGGGGGCAGTAAAGCAATAGCAAAGAACTACAGACCGATAGCACTAACATACCATATCATAAAAATCTTTGAAAGGGTTCTAAGAAGCAAGATCGCCACCCATCTAGATACCCATCAATTACACAACCCAGGGCAACATGGGTTTAGAGCAGGTCACTCCTGTCTGTCTCAACTACTGGATCACTACGATGCACTAGAAGATGCACTCAACTACTGGATCACTAGATGTACTAGAAGACAAAGAGAATGCAGATGTAATATATACAGACTTTGCAAAAGCCTTTGACAAGTGTGACCATGGTGTAATAGTGCACAAAATGCATGCTAAAGGAATAACAGGAAAAGTTGGTAGATGAATCTATAATTTCCTCACAAACAGAACACAAGTAAAGTCTGAGGCGGCTACGGTGAAAAGCTCTGTTCCATAAGGCACAGTACCCACTCCCATCTTGTTTCTCATCCTCATATCTGACATAGACAAGGATGTCAGCCACAGCACCGTGTCTTCCTTTGCAGATGACACCCGAATCTGTATGACAGTGTCTTCCATTGCAGACACTGCAAGGCTCCAGGTGGACATCAACCAAATCTTTCAATGGGCTGCAGAAAACAATATGAAGTTCAACGATGAGAAATTTCAATTACTCCAATATGGTAAACATGAGGAAATTAAAACTTCATCAGAGTACAAAACAAATTCTGGCCACAAAATAGAGCGAAAAACCAATGTCAAAGACCTGGGAGTGATCATGTCGGAGGATCTCACCTTCAAGGACCATAACGTTGTATCAATCGCATCTGCTAGAAAAATGACAGGATGGATAATGAGAACCTTCAAAACTAGGGATGCCAAGCCCATGATGACACTTCAGGTCACTTGTTCTATCTAGGCTGGAATATTGCTGCACACTAACAGTACCTTTCAAGGTAGGTGAAATTGCTGACCTAGAAAATGTACAGAGAACCTTCATGGCACGCATAACGGAGATAAAACACCTCAATTACTGGGAGCGCTTGAAGTTCCTGAACCTGTATTCCCTGGAACACAGGCGGGAGAGATACATGATTATATACGCCTGGAAAATCCTAGAGGGACTAGTACCGAACTTGCACACGAAAATCACTCACAACGAAAGCAAAAGACTCGGCAGATGTTGCAACATCCCCCCAATGAAAAGCAGGGGTTTCACTAGCACGTTAAGAGACAATACAATAAGTGTCAGGGGCCCGAAACTGTTCAACTGCCTCCCAGCATACATAAGGGGGATTACCAATAGACCCCTGGCAGTCTTCAAGAGGCACTGTCACCTAAAGTCGGTACCTGACCAGCCGGGCTGTGGCTCATACTTTTGATTGCGTGCAGCCAGCAGTAACAGCCTGGTTGATCAGGCTCTGATCCACCAGGAGGCCTGGTCACAGACTGGGCTGCGGGGTCGTTGACCCCCGGAACTCTCTCCAGGTAAACTCCAGGTAAGCTTCTCTCTTCTATGTGTGGGTTATTTGTGGAAGCAGTGTAAGTTTATTTAGGTACAGGTTCACACAAGTAAAATTATCATACATAATAACAAATGTGTAAATTACCTAGGAAAACCCAATAAAAAGTTAGTTAAAGTGACTTGTTTCTCTGTCTCCATTACCATAGTCACCCTGACATGAGAAGCCCGGTCAGTACAGTCTATGGCATCAACAAAAGGCACAATCCCTTTACCACAAAAATGGATCGTCTTTTAGAGGAAGTTAGTCTAATTTTTGCATACAAAACTGTAATTTTAAATACCTAAATTTGGTTAAGAACTGTCTTGCTCTTCACTCAACACTTTCAAGGATAAAAACACCTCAATTGTGGTGCCTTTGTGCAACTGGGGCCTATCCTTTTCTTCCTTGGATCAAGACCAATTGCCTCCCATTTCTTATAGGCTGTCCATCCCCTACAGGTTCAGCACCTCCCCTTGCTTATAATAATGATGATGACAATATTATAAATAATTTCTGTATAAGGGTACATAATACAAATACAAATCATCAAAATATTTATTTCAGACTACGTACAAGATACCAATTATGAGCAATCATAGACAAAGAATTGCAGTGGACTAACTTTCATGTAAGTGCAAAGGCAAAATCACCTCCATTTTGAAAATAATGAAAAAATTATTCTGTCTATATTATGTAGTACTTACAGTACCATTTTTTTTTTCCAAGAATATCACAAAGAGGTGCTTTCATCTGTTTAAAAGAAAAAATATACATACATATCAATACATACATACCCACACACACATTTGTAAACACACATTCTATTTGTGAGATAAAAAATTAAGAAATTTTACACACATCAATTGCTGTCAACAGCCTAACACTGAAATTGTTCAAATATCTATTCTAATTAAAACGTTTGCAAACTACTAGAGAAGAGTGCAAAAATAAAGAAAAGTCAACACTTGTACACAGTACTACTGAAAAACAATGTGCTCACTCCTAATAACCATAAATACCACAAAATACTTCAAGAAATAATTTATTTTTATTATTATTATGCACCAATATTTGTGACCAAGATTGTCAAAATATATTTGTACTGTAATGTCAAAAGAACTTTTCTCATAAAACTTTCCAAAAGCAAATTCAAGTTACAAAAATTACAAATTAGATACAGTAAAACTTGTCATATCCGACTTTTAATTAACCACCAACTTCTAATAAATATCCTTATCAGTTTTCCCTGATTGGTAACAACCATTAAAAATTAAGCAAAGAAAAATTAACCACTGGTGAGAGGTATTGATTTTTAAAAAGCTGAATAATAATCATTATCATTAATAAAAAAAATCTGATTTATATTCTGAATTCTTTTAACCCTTAAACGGTCCAAACGTATATATACGTTTTTTCAACATCTGAAAGTATGTAAAAAAATGTAGATCTTTTTTGTTTTACATTTGAAAACGTGTAAAAAAAACTTTTATCTACATTTTTTTTTGTTATATTTGAAAATATGTAAAAAAAGTAGATCTACTTTTGTAGCACTACGAATTTGAACGTCGAACTGTTTGGACCGTTTTAAGGGTTAAATGCTTTCAGCAATTTTATGCATTTGCAGTTCTTAAGAGATATGTGTGCTGTCCATAGGAACCAAGCCACACTGGCCTTACACAGCCAGGTGGTTGCTTACAATATCTCCAGCTAGCATCCCAACTAGTATCACTATGATTTAGTGAGTGGTTCTGAGGCAGTATGTACCAAGCATAAACTAGCACTACTAGATGTAGAAGAATGGGGAGAACTGCCCTCAGTCAAAAATTGTTACACCATTTAAAGGTCCCATATATGAAGAAAACTTACAATTAGGTAAGACAAAACTGACAAATGACTGAATGTGATTTTTCCATAGCAAAATTTACTGACAACAATCTCATTGTTAGGTAAATGGACGCAGATGCAACTAATATGACATTTTATTGTGGCAATGTTTTGATCCTGGAGAGTGAAAGGTTCCAACAATAAAATGTCACTTGTGTCTAGTTTTAAGTGGTGTGTAAGCATCAGGATTAGTCTGCCTGAAATGCTGATGTATGCTAATGACTTTCTTTCTGTATAGCAATATGTTATTACATATAAACTGCACAGAGTAAAACAAATGAAGTTAAATCAAGTTTATAAAATTGCTCACAAACAGTGTCCAGAATATCTTGCTGCCAATTTTGTCAAGCCTGGGAACCAAAGCAATCATAGTACTAAGGGGAGAGAGCACAACTTTGTAGTACCCACAGTCAGTGGCCAGGCTTCAAACACCTTTTATTGTACAGCAATAAAGGAATGGAACAAACTGCCTGCACATCTCAAAGCCAGTCATAGCATGAACCAGTTCAAGAGTCAAAAGGTGCCTAATGAATGTAGCAACAGAAAGGGAGAATGTTTTTTTATTTTTTTTTTTTAGCTAACACACATGTAAATATAAATAACTCATTTTACCTTATTCACAGTAAATCTCCTTTATAGTATAATAATAAGATATTATCTCCTTTATAGTATTATAATAAGTCACTTTGCCTGACTTTTTTGGGTTATCCTAGGTTCTTTACACATATGCTGCTATATAAGATAATCTATGTAACTGTATTTGTATATACCTGAATAAACGTACTTACTAGTTGCATCTGAGTCCACTTACCTAACATTTTGTTGGTAATTATACCATTATTACTAGCAATCTCACTGACATTTGCTCCTTTCAGCTGAGGTGCCTTGAGGTTACTGATCCTGGTAACTGGAGCTACCCTCCCTTTCTATGGATCAAACCTAATTGTCTCCCATTCCCCAGGCACTATATAACACTATGGCTTTAGCACATCCCCATGGACTCTGGTAAGAAAAGTTTTCTAAGTTAAATGTTGTTTCATATCAATCTGAAAGGGATTCATTGAACAGGTTGATCTATATAGACAGTTTTATAAAAAAAAAAAAAAAAAAAAAAAAAAAAAATTACCAGTAATGCTGTAGGATACAGTGAACAAATACTGAACGATAATATAGGGATGAGACAATAGCAATTTTTTTTGCCAATACTAATACAGATACAGTGGACCCCCGCATAGCGAACTTAATCCGTGCAAGAGGGCTGGTCGTTATGCGAAATGTTCGCTATGCGAATTAATTTTCCCCATAAGAAATAATGGAAATAAAATTAATCCGTGCAAGACACCCAAAAGTATGAAAAAAAAATTTTTTTACCACAAAAAAATGTTAATTTTAGTACACACAAACTGAAAAAGGCATGCACAATTACATGACACTTACTTTTATTGAAGATCTGGTGATGATTGATGGGATGGGAGGAGGGGAGAGAGAGTGTTAGTGTTTAGAAGGGGAATCCCCTTCCATTAACACTTGAGGAGGCAAGTCCTTTTCCGGGGTTACTTCCCTTCTTCTTTTAATGCCACTAGGACCAGCTTGAGAGTCACTGGACTTCTTTCTGTCCATAGAGCTCTGTACCTCCCGTTCCTTTACGATTTGTCTAAAATGGGCCATAACATTGTCATTGAAATAGTCACCAGCACGCCTTGCAACAGCTGTGTCAGGGTGATTTTCATCCATAAAGGTTTGCAGTTCAACCCACTGTGCACACATTTCCTTAATTTTTGAAGTAGGCACAATGGATTCCACAACTGGCATAGGCTTCTCAGGGTTAGCCCCAAACCCTTCAAAATCTTTCTTAATTTCCATACTAATTCTCACCCTTTTTACCACAGGGTTGGCACTAGAAGCTTTCTTGGGGCCCATGGTCACTTATTTTCAACAAACAGAACCGAAAACACTGTAATAATACGAAATATTCCGAGTGTATGCTTGAATGTTACCGCGGAGGCTAGCTGGTAAACAATGGGACAGGCGGCACATGTGAGGCTGGCCGAGGCCGCACATTGGACGCGTCTCGGACGAAGTTCGCTGAGCGGGTTTTTGTCTACTATGCGGGGCAAAATTTCAGCGAACAAAGCGTTCGCTATGCGGATTGTTCGCTATGCGATGCGTTCGCTATGCGGGGGTCCACTGTACTTAGTTTTAGGCTGATACTGATCCTGATACGATCAAATTTAGTCAATACCCACTGACACCGATATCAAAACTAGCTGATACCCACTACTATCAAACAAGACGATACCCGATACTATAAAAATTAGCTGATACCAATACTTTGGCACATCCTTTCCATAATACATGGATTACACCATTTTATAAATTAAGCAATATTTAAAAACAAATGTTATATAGTATGACAGTACCTTGTGAAAAAATTTCTGGTACTGCAGTTTAATACAGTTAACCACATCTGATAGGGTTTCAGTCCCATTATAAAAGGATATAAAAAGTTTCACTGTAATGCATATTATAATGTTAAAATCAATCACCTGTGTATTTATGACAAAAAAAAAAATCAGCAGCATTCATTCAATAAAGTATGAAAAAAATTCAGTCATAAATAGTTAATTATCTACTGATAAACTTGTTCCTTTCCAAACACTCGTGTACCTTCTAAAATTCTGTATTTCATGTCACTTTATTATGCACTAGAATATGGCAGTTCAACGGTAGATCTAGAAAGCACGATGCCAAACCTCAGCCTTTCATGCTCTTAGCGAATATAAGGCACATTTATGTATGGAATAGTTTGCTTTTCATTACACAACCACATTTAAAGAACTCGATGTCAAAGTAACACAAATCATACACGTGTATGTCTCACATATCATGTGACAAGGAATAATACTGAAGAAAGAACTATAATAATTACAGTACTCTATAAATTCCAAAAGCCAAGAACAATTAATTGCCACACAATAATATCACATGTTAACAATAAACATGATACAAACTAGAGTAACCATTTTAGCAATGTATAAGAACAAACTGAAATATCACACTACAGTGAGTGTAACAATACCAGAGTTTTCAGCATCGTTAATATCAGTGGTACAGCGGTAACATATATGCTTCACAGTGGGTCCCACTTAATTAATTTTAATAAGGTATACATTATATATTTGAGTAACACTGTTAATCTCCATTAAAAGCAATTAGACCTACCAAGACATTTTTTTATGTAAAAATTAACAGTTTTACATAGGTAACATCACTGACTTACACACTTATTCCACAAAAAAATGCAAAAATATCTTAATAGCACATTTTAGATATTGTTTCCGACTGATTATAATTCTCACCATACGTTCAATTTGTAAAGTTTGGCAATGATGTTTGTAAAACATCTGAATTTCAGTATGTAATTTCAAAATCAATTCTAGAATCACATCCTAATGTAGCTCTAAGACATTTTTATACATGTAGTCATTTCAAACATAAAAACAAATCATTGAATGTTATGTAACACTATATTATACTGTATATCGAGGGTAACTGCAGAAAAGAGACCAGAGGATAAAAGTTTCATTGAAACAGTTAAGGAAAAACATCTTTAAATAACTATTATACCAATCCTGACCCCTGAAACCTACTTACAGAATAAAAGTAATAGCACAGGCCGAGTGTGAAAACATGAGAGATTCGGTAACCTGGATAAAGACTTTCAAAACACAAGATCAGATGGGCAGCCCATTCTTGAGTATGAAGCACCTGTATGGAACCCTCACTTAATAAATCACAGGGTAAACTTCTTTGAAAGTCCAAAGCAATGCATCAAGTCTGATGCTTCAGTAGAAGAAACTGAGCAATGAAGAAAGAATGCAAATACGATTATCAATACTTTAAAGCACTGTCAGAGTAGACAAGGACAGGCTCTGTACCTGGGATGTAATAAGACAACATGAATGGAAATTACACACCCAAATGTATCACAGGATTATTCAAAAGCACTTCAGTGAAAGTCTCTCTTAACAAAATGATACTGAATAGCTCCGTGGTTCATTTAGGGCTATGATGAGCTGCACGATACCTAAAAAATATTACTAAAACACCAACTTACGTTGAAGCACTTTTGAATAATCCTGTGACACATTTGAGCATGTACTGTAATTTCCAGCCATGCCTTTATGTTATACCCCTAGTAAGGGGCATATCCAAGTCTACCCTTTGCCCAAAATACCGTTTGTCAAAATCAAATCCCAGACTAGCTTTCATTCTTAACTCTCACCTTGGTTTCCATTCTTGCAGAGACAACAAGCCAAGTTCTTTCTTATTTTTATTATTATATTCATGATTATTATTATAATAAAAAAGAAGCGCTAAACCACAAGGGCTATACAGCATTATATTCATGAGGAAGTGATAAATCAACACAAGTCACACAGCACCTGGGAAATGGGAGCTAATCAAGTTTGAATGGAGGAAGGGAAGAGTAGATCTAACTCCTTGAAATCAAGATAATTATTGTGATAAAAAGCACAATAATTATGTTGAAGTGGAAGGTTAGTACAAATGCAAATTGGGAGTCATAGTTGATACAATATATTAGTTTTGTTATAAAAGTAAGAACATCTGTACTGAAAGTAAAACTTTTGGAGGATAGTTACAACATTAGGGCACTCATGGAGATGCTGAAAATAAAATCTACAGGCTCTAAGACAGTAAGTACAGTCAATTAAGAGAGACCTTCTTCAGCATCAAGGTATCCCTCCTTAATAGGCTAGTACTCTAATGCTTTCTTCAAACCTTATTCCTTTCAAATCAGGCAACAGTTTATGTGCACTTCTTTGGACATCATCACTTTCTTTTACTAGTTAAGGGATCTATTCAGGCATTGCATAATGAATAATGGGTCACACTCACACACAATTCAGAAACCATGCTTTCCATCTAAACAATTCAGATTTATCTCTCTCTCTCTCTCTCTCAATCAACTGATTTTGCTCACTATTATTCTGATACACTGTATTTACAAAAAATTCTAAACTCATGTGTGATCTTCCTCCATCTCAATGATCCCTCTTCTGCTTTTTGAATTATACCTTCTTCAGTCCTAAGTATCTGAATACACTGCACTTTCATCATTACACATTTCTACTTCTCCCTTGTTGCAACATAAAATCAAATTGCAATCAAAACTAAGCACTAAACCCACAAGTCATACAGGTTGGAGCATACAAAGACTTGTTCACACCAACAGAAAATCAGAAATGTATTTCTTTTTTTGCACCCAATGAAAAACTTCATACTGTCAACAGATTTCTTAACAATCTTTCAACTTTCTTTCCCTCACATAGTCTTGATTTACCTTATACTTTAAAACCCAATTTTCTGACACATTCACTCCCAAATATCTACTGCAAATATATTCTCTCCAATCCAGGGAGGTTCTTTAATGCTGGTTAGGGGATTCTGATTCAAGGAATTGGACTTAGTCTTCCTTTTTCTAAGACTGAATGTGATTGCTTCACATTCCTCAAGCACTGTATAACCCCTACAAGTTTAGTGCTTCCCCTAAATATAATAATAATAATAATAATAATAATAATAAAATTATTTACTTCCATATTCTTTCCTTTCACTCTGACCCTTTTTTTTATTCTTTTAATTATTGACCTGCATATGTGATTCTAGCCTTCACTTCACATTCATATGGCATCAGGACTAAGTTAGCAACCTTCTTCCTACTGATCACTTTACAAGGCTTCAGTCAGGTGAGGTACATGGAATGAGCATAAAACCCATGTCGATCATTGAGCAGCATCTTGATGGCTTGATTCTCCTCCTAATAATACGTGGATGTCATTGAGTACATGAAGTGGCGGAGGCTTGATCCTCGGTTTGCTATAGCAAGACTAAGACAAGAATAAATAGGAAAATCATCTGCCTGGCACTTAGCAGATGGAGAATCGAGCCTCCACCGTGTCTTGTGCTGAATGACTCGCATGGGGTTAGTGCTTAACATTAAAATATTAAATCTGACCTCCAATCTTTAAGCAATACAGCATTTATTTCATGACTTTGCTCTTCCTTGTATTCATTTCATACCTATTCCTAGACACTAACTACTCCAGCAGCTCCTACACACACACTGCTGAATCTCTTCAAAGCAATTTCCTTGTATTATTATTATTATAATCAAAAAGAAGTGCTAAGCCACAAGGGCTATACAGCGCTGCAGGGTAGGGAAGGAAGCGAGGGTATGGGCGGCAGAAGGGGGAAAATTTCCTTGTAAATCACAAATGTAACATCTCCCAGATAACCCCTGTGCATACCCAGCACTGACTGTGGTATGTTTTTCATAATTTTTGCATTATAAAAACTTTGATGCACTGATCAAGTTTTTTTTATTGCTATTTTCACCTAATCATTCCATCAATTACTGTTCTTCCACCCTGCACCTACCTTCCTATAACAAAACTTAAACTGCACTCTATTATTATTGTATCCACAAAAAAAAAAAAGCAATAAACCCGTATACTACACAGCAACACTGCACACTTGAAGGCACACTACATGTTTTCACCATGCTTCTTGGTCACTCTCACCAGTCTACCTTTCTTTTGCCAACTGCTCTATAATACTAACACTACATATAGCATAAATTTGGAAATACATATAGTATACACATTTGTAAGAGCATAATTATGCAGAACACATTGTAATAGTGTTAGACAGGAACGAGTGGAGGCTAGTGGTTTTTTTATGATTTGATGTGCTGTTGGAGTATGAACAAGGTAACATTTATAAGAGGATTTAGGGAAACCAGTTAGTTGGACTTGAGTCCTGAAAGAGGAGTGTAGTTGCAGTTTGAAGGGTCATCTGAACTGCCATGTCAGCACCCTTCTGGCAAGACAGAGATTGAATGACTGACAGCTAAAGTTATTTTATTCTTTGTCAGGTCACCCTATTGGGTGGGAGATATCCAGTGCTAAAAAAAAGAAGTATAAAAGATACTGCATGGGGCAAGTTGTAACTGTTAGGAAGTTATTTCTTACATAGTGGAACTATTCACCTTGCATTCCTCCTTTCCCTTATTCTTACTTGAGATACTAGTAAAGTGAAAAGCAGAGGCCTACCCTTTAACCTTGTGTCCACTACTCCTGGTGACCCTTTTTGTTGTACTTTGCAATACCCTTGCATGATTTTTGAGTTTTTCTTCTTGATACACATATTGCCTCTTACCAGACCTCTTTCTGAACATAACTTAGTGTTTCCTGTTGTTATCTACAATAGGCATATTTAGCAATCCTCCAATACTTTCCAGAATCATTTAAATTATTTGTTCCAATGGTATAACTTCATTTGTGTACAAGAATATTCCCATTCCATAACTTACTATTTAAAAGAATTTATTGATACAGTAAACCAAAATCAATATCAATTAAAAACATGAACACAAATACATATTAAAATATATAAATACTGTAAGAACAAACAGTGGAATCATATTAAAATCTGCATTAACCAGCCTGCTGTATATACTATGCAGAAAAATCTTAAATACAAATAAATTATAGCAAGATGCGTCTCCACTGAGCACCAATGCACCTGTTCAACATAAAAAGTTAGTAAATAAACAATACAACCACAATTTAAAAGTTTAGTAGTATAAATCATTGAATGCAAATTAAAAGACTACCATCAGCAAGTAAGAGGACAAACAAAACCAACTGAGCTTTGGATAATAAATATATAAAGAAATCAAATGATTCTTTATGAAAAGCTTCTCGAAGAACTTCTTTATATTGAACCAAGATTATTTGTCATGAATATTTCAATGTAACTGCAATACTTACCTTACAGTACAAAAGGACGGCTAAAGAAAAACAATGAAAAACTGATCTACAGTGTTAAACTGTCTATAAAGTAATTCCTGATTATGTAGCAAAGTAAAAAAATATTACATTACTATTAGTCACAAAAAAGTGTCAAACCCATAAAGCAAAGAATGAAAATTTAAATTATGAGAATAGCTTTGCCATACAGTACTTCCATTATGCTATTTCATAATGGAATACATGTGCATTTTATTCAAAATATGTATATAGACAACACCTGAAACATTACAATTTAAGCACAAAATCAGAGGATTTCTAATTTTCCCTCATTAAAATTTGTTAAACTCTGTCATATGAAGGCACTGGTATGAGTAAGCTCTTCTCACATTTTAAACAATACACTTCTCCTGTTTTTGCTGTTTCCATTAGAGAGCATTATTGGCCATTTAAAAGCTCCATAACTACAAACTATTAAGAGAGAATCATGAGAAATCCTTTAGCAAATGTTTTAACACTTGCACATGGGTCTTTGCACTAGAAATAATGAGATATAGTAATTTAGAGTTTGCCAAAGAGCTTTAATAAACCACTCTGCTCTAAATGAACAAGAGTACAAATATACAACAGATATTAAGACAAAGTTTTCTTATTAACTCTATAACTTGTAGGATGAGTGTAACATTATTATATTTTTTTTCATAGGCAATTTCCAACATCCGATTTGTTGCTCCCAAAACTCTTTAATCTTTAATTCTTTCAATATAAACAGACATTTGATGAACAACCATAGTTTTCTGTTTCCTGCTCTTAAGAAAGTCCACCAATAAAAGCGTATTTAAAAAATCTGGCTAGTTGTTATTTTATGCATGAAATTCGTAGAATAAATCTTCCATCACTAAAGTGAGATGCAGAATTTTAGCTGCTTTACATACAAGAGATTTAAATAATAATCAGCTATTCTAAATAATTACTATTAATACATAAATATATATTGGGGTTTAAAGCAGATATTAAGCAAGCAACCCATCAACATTTTATCAATAATGAAGTGCAAAATGTTTTATTCTGCCTTTGATACCAGAAATGGTTAAAAGGTTTGGAACTTCTTCAGTACATTTAAAAAATGATTCTAAGACCACTTAAACCAAGTGGAAAGATAACTTGTTTTCTCTGGTGTGACAGGAGAATTGGAGTTTGTACCAAGAGATGAAGATGAGTTTTCTTTCTTTAGCAATTCTTTTCTTTTAGAGATGCTTGGATCTTTGTCTTCAGTTTCTTCCTCATCTTCCTCTTTCTTCAAGTTATCAGGCTCTGCACTCCCTATACCTGCAGACTAAATGAATGGAAATGTTACAGGAGGATGTCCATATGTGCAAGAGATCAAGAAACCACTCACATGTATTTGTAAATGTAATAAAAATACTGTTCAATGAGGAAAATACATATAAAATACAGACAGATTGAGCAAGTTTCTAACTTCCATCTGCACAATATTAAGTGAATGATCAGCCTTACATAACAGCTGACAAGAGTACAACAATTTCGTACCTGTTGAGCAGAGCGAATCTTTTCATTAGTTTCTTTCTGCATTCCACATTCATAGTCTCTGACATCTTGTATGGTCATGCCATACCAGTCATCTATCCATGCAAATGCCTGTCTGTGACCAACAAGTAAAATGCTTCGAATGGCCTGAAATTCATACGGAATACAAAACTGTAATATAAAACAGTGTCGAGTATGTGACAAAGTTATAAGTGAACAGATATAAGAGGGTATGTTAATTTACAGTCCTATGATGACTTAAAAACCATGTAACCTATATTAACCGCCTATTGACCTCGATGCCTTTTTTTAAAACTGGGAACAGCACTATATTATTTTCTTTAAGAAAGCTACTGCAGCCTCCTATAATTATTTTTGTCTCCCATGTTAAAGAAGGCATTACACATATAGCAAGGAAAATATCCATAAGCCATTTCCAAAACATTTCACATTACTACACCCTCATTACCATAAATTTATAATTTCTCTACTGTTTTAAGCCTATCTATGTTTTTTATGTTGTTCTCCATTTCCAACTTGCCACAAAAATTGGAAAGTTCCATCACAAAACATAGGCTACCTTACCAACTGTGTCACAGTGACAAAGATATAGTGTACATCACTTTAGTTACTGAATTTACTTGTAACATTTTCAAACTATCTGACAGGACAAGAAACATAAAAACCATCCACTTACTCTTTGGGCAAATTCTTCAATTTTAGTTTGAAGTCCAAATACTTGAAATGAAACATCAACAAGCTTATAAGAACACATGATGATATCTGAACAATCACGCCATCCTTGTTTCAAAGGGCCACGGCCAGTTTTCTTTGACTTGAAGGCAGAAAGGTCCTGCAATTCATAAATATAATAAAGTTAGGGGATTACAGATGAGAATACAATTTTCATCACAACTAGTCTACAATCAAGCTACTGTAGTTTTAGTATTAGTGGCAGTGGCAGTGATGGTGCAACAGTGATGAGGGTGGCAATAAGAAAGTAGTAGTACATTTGAAAAAAAATGGGCAGTGAGTGGAGTCTTAATAAACAAATAGTAGGTGCAAAAGTAATAGTGGAGGCAGTCTATAAAAACAAGACAACAGAAAAGCACTGCAGGAGAGCTAATGGCCTACAGGGGTAAGACAAAACCCCCCACAGGACATTGTGAAATTCTCCAAAGTTCCAAACACTCATGACCTGATCTTTATCATCTCCTCTCCTTACCCCCTTGCCTTTCCTATATTTTCATTACCTTTCCTGTTTTCTGCCTAGGTGGGTTCTGTCCTATGGGTGTTTTGTCCCATAGGGATTTTGTCCTACCTCCATGGGCCATTAGCTCTCTGTTCTTTTGTTTCTACAGATTACCTGGAATGTATGGAGACAAATGGTTTTTAATACTTGACGTGCTGTTGGAGTGTGAGCAAAGTAACATTTATGAAGGGGTTCAGGGAAACCGGCAGGCCGGACTTGAGTCCTGGAGATGGGAAGTGCAGTGCCTGCACTCTGAAGGAGGGGTGTTAATGTTGCAGTTTAAAAACTGTAGTGTAAAGCACCCTTCTGGCAAGACAGTGATGGAGTGAATGATGGTGAAAGTTTTTCTTTTTCGGGCCACCCTGCCTTGGTGGGAATCGGCCAGTGTGATAATAATAATAAAAAAAAAAGATTACCTTCACTGATACTGCTACTACTACTACTACCACCACCATTTCTTCTTCTAACACTCCACTGTCCCCATTTTCACTAATGCTACTACTTTTTTTTACCACCTCTTATTACTGTAGCACTACTACTATCACCACCACTACCATTCTTACTACTGCATATTATTCCCACCTCCTGTCCTGTCCCCCTCTAGTATACATCCTGGATCCCTTCACTTTGTGCCTCTCTCTAACTAGTTAATGGTCCAAGTTGGACAGAAATGTCATCACAAGTTTCAGCCTCCTATGTGCGGGTTATTTATATATTGTTCCAGCCACGGCATTGTGCCTTTTAATTCTTTACTAATCTATTATTTTTAACCCTTTCAGGGTCCAGAGGCCAAATTTCAAAGTGCACACCAGGGTCCAAGAATTTTAAAAAAAAATTTGTTATTTTTTTCTTATGAAATGGTAGAGAATCTTTTTCTGAAGGTAATAAAACAAAAAGTACGAAATTTGATGGAAAATTGACAAAATTATGCTGTGTCAGCGATATTTACGAATCGGCGATTTTGCCGACTTTGACTCCCATTTTAGGCCAATTACATTATTCCAGTCGACCAAATTCTTAGCCATTTCACTAGTATTACTTCTATTCTATCGAATGAGCACAATAAATCGCCCAGTCAACTGTTTCAACTACAAAATAATGTGATCGGAAATTGGTAATTTGGCCAATTTAACACAAAGTTCAAAATATTCCAAATTCAAAATAGGGTCCAGAATAAACAATGCAGACATTCCTGGCACTAAACTAACATTTCCTCTGTTCATTAGTTATGTTTTGAGACTTTACAAATGAATTCCATTTTGATTTTTTATTCACATAATGAATTTTTATTCAAACCAAAAAAATAGAAGATTTACTGTTATGCAATATTGTAATAATTGTATAAATATCATCACCACATTTGTGAATGTATATTAGACCCACCAGCTGGAATGTATTAGACGAGTGAGGTCGTTTGTTTACTTTTGAACATCGACAAAAATTTAACATTTCCGCTACTTTGAGCTCAGTTTCAAGCCATTTCCAGTGCTAAAACCAATCAAAATAATCTCTATTTCTGTAATATATCTTCCATTCTATCAAAAGAGACCAAGAAATCACAAATACAACTATAAAACACATACGAAAAAACACTGCAAAGTCGCTGTTTTAATTGAAAATCACGGTCTCAGTTTTTTTTCTCATTATACACTGTGTGCTGCAGGATTTGTTTTATGTGGTGCACACATACCACATAGATGTATTCTTTCATATCTAGGCCCAAATTTACCACTCACAGCTTATCAGAGTAAGCTGAGCTCATGGCGTAGATCTACGGTTTGGACCCTGAACGTAAAGCCGTAGATCTACGGCACGGACCCTGAAAGGGTTAAAATAATTTCTATTTTCTCAACTGTATTTTATTTGATTATCATTTCAGCATAAACATAAGTCATTTCAATAAAACTGAATGATAAACAACGAACAATGACGGAGCAAGATTTTTCTTAAGATGCAAGTATTTCATTATTTTTTGTAGGTTATCATATTATTAACCATATGATGACATACAGCAGGCATGTGTGAGCATGTTGGATAGGAGTGAATGAAGATGAATGGTTTCTGGGACCTGATGAGCTGTTGGAGTGTGAGCAGGATAATATTTTGTGAAAAGATATAGGGAAACCAGTTAGCTGGACCTGAGTCCTGGAGGTGGGAAGTACAATGCCTGCATTGTAAAGAAGGGGTTTGGGATATTTGCTGTTTGGAGTGACATCTGAACTTTCATATCTGAGTACCTCTGCAAAGACAGTGATTATGGGTGAATGATCGTGAAAGTGTTTCATTCTTGGGTCACTCTTCCTCGGTGGAAAATTGTGAATCTTCCTTTCTTTCAACACACCAGCCGTATCCCACCGAGGCAGGGTGGCCCAAAAGGAAAAACGAAAGTTTCTCCTTTTACATTTAGTAATATATACAGGAGAAGGGGTTACTAGCCCCTTGCTCCCAGCATTTTAGTCGCCTCATACAACATCCGTGGGTTACGGAGGAAGAATTCTGTTCCACTTCCCCATGGAGGTAAGAGGAAATAAACAAGAGCAAGAACTAGAAAGAAAATAGAAGAAAACCCAGAGGTGTGTGTGTATATACATATCTTCTTTCTTTCAACACACCGGCCGTATCCCACCGAGGCGGGGTGGCCCAAAAGAAAAAACAAAAGTTTCTCCTTTTACATTTAGTAATATATACAGGAGAAGGGGTTACTAGCCCCTTGCTCCCAGCATTTTAGTCACCTCTTACAACATGCGTGGCTTACAGAGGAAGAATTCTGTTCCACTTCCCCATGGAGGTAAGAGGAAATAAACAAGAACAAGAACTAGAAAGAAAATAGAAGAAAACCCAGAGGGGTGTGTGTGTGTGTGTGTGTGTGTGTGTGTGTGTGTGTGTGTGTGTGTATATATATATATATATATATATATACATATACATATATATATACATATATATATATATGCATATACATATATATATACATATGTATACATATATACATATACATATATACACACATTTTTTTTTTTTTTTTTCAACAAGTCGGCCGTCTCCCACCGAGGCAGGGTGACCCAAAAAAAAAGAAAGAAAATCCCCAAAAAGAAAATACTTTCATCATCATTCAACACTTTCACCACACTCGCACATTATCACTGTTTTTGCAGAGGTGCTCAGAATACAACAGTCTAGAAGCATACACATATAAAGATACACAACATATCCCTCCAAACTGCCAATATCCCAAACCCCTCCTTTAAAGTGCAGGCATTGTACTTCCCATTTCCAGGACTCAAGTCCGACTATCTGAAAATAACCGGCTTGTTGAATCCCTTCACTAAATATTACCCTGCTCACACTCCAACAGATCGTCAGGTCCCAAGTATCATTCGTCTCCATTCACTCCTATCTAACACGCTCACGCACGCTTGCTGGAAGTCCAAGCCCCTCGCCCACAAAACCTCCTTTACCCCCTCTCTCCAACCCTTTCGAGGACGACCCCTACCCCTCCTTCCTTCCCCTATAGATTTATATGCTTTCCATGTCATTCTACTTTGATCCATTCTCTCTAAATGACCAAACCACATCAACAACCCCTCTTCTGCCCTCTGACCAATGCTTTTATTAACTCCACACCTTCTCCTAATTTCCACACTCCGAATTTTCTGCATAATATTTACACCACACATTGCCCTTAGACAGGACATCTCCACTGCCTCCAACCATCTCCTCGCTGCTGCATTTACCACCCAAGCTTCACATCCATATAAGAGTGTTGGTACCACTATACTTTCATACATTCCCTTCTTTGCCTCCATAGATAGCATTTTTTGACTCCATGTACACCTCAACGCACCACTCACCTTTTTTCCCTCATCAATTCTATGATTAACCTCATCCTTCATAAATCCATCCGCCAACACGTCAGCTCCCAAGTATCTGAAAACATTCACTTCTTCCATATTCCTCCCCAATTTGATATCCAATTTTTCTTTATCTAAATCATTTGATACCCTCATCACCTTACTCTTTTCTATGTTCACTTTCAACTTTCTACCTTTACACACATTCCCAAACTCATCCACTAACCTTTGCAATTTTTCTTTAGAATCTCCTATAAGCACAGTATCATCAGCAAAAAGTAACTGTGTCAATTCCCATTTTGAATTTGATTCCCCATAATTTAATCCCACCCTTCTCCCGAACACCCTAGCATTTACTTCTTTTACAACCTCATCTATAAATATATTAAACAACCATGGTGACATTACACATCCCTGTCTAAGACCTACTTTTACCGGGAAGTATTCTCCCTCTCTTCTACACACCCTAACCTGAGCCTCACTATCCTCATAAAAACTCTTAACAGCATTTAGTAACTTACCACCTATTCCATATACTTGCAACATCTGCCACATTGCTCCTCTATCCACTCTATCACATGCCTTTTCTAAATCCATAAATGCAATAAAAACTTCCCTACCTTTATCTGAATACTGTTCACATATATGCTTCAATGTAAACACTTGATCTACACATCCCCTACCCACTCTGAAGCCTCCCTGCTCATCCGCAATCCTACATTCTGTCTTACCTCTAATTCTTTCAATTATAACCCTACCGTATACTTTTCCTGGTATACTCAGTAAACTTATTCCTCTATAATTTTTACAATCTCTTTTGTCCCCTTTCCCTTTATATAAAGGGATTATACATGCTCTCCGCCAATCCCTAGGTACCTTCCCCTCTTTCATACATTTATTAAACAAAAATACCAACCACTCCAACACTATATCCCCCCCTGCTTTTAACATTTCTGTCATGATCCCATCAGTTCCAGCTGCTTTACCCCCTTTCATTCTACGTAATGCCTCACGTACCTCCACCACACTTACATTCTGCTCTTCTTCACCCCTAAAAGATGGTATACCTCCCTGTATACCTGCTTGTACATGTATATGTAGTGTGACCTAAGTGCAAGTAGAAGTAGCAAGACGTACCTGAAATCTTGCATGTTTATGAGACAGACAAAAGACACCAGCAATCCTAACATCATGCAAAACAATTACAGGCTTTTGTTGTACACTCACTTGGCAGGACGGTAGTACCTCCCTGGGTGGTTGCTGTTTACCAACCTGCTACCTAGGAAAATTATGAATATCCTTCCTCATTAAGACATGTGCTACCCATGTGTTGATTTCATAGCTAAACATAAACCGATTATTATTTAAATTACTGTATTTAACAAAAAGTATAAACAGACAGACTCCTTATAACATGTCAATCACACATTGTAAACTTTGCAAATAAAAAAAAAACTGAATTTGAATGTCTCTTCAACAAGACTACCAGTCCACTAGTGTGAATTTTTTGGCCAAATTAGTCAGGAACTCTGCTAGGTATCTTATTTCCAGTTCTTTGATACTGTAAGGCTGATAGATTATTTTGTGTAAGAGGCAGCAGGTACCTGCCTGCAGATCTCTGTGGAGCTGCTGGACTGTTTGGCTCATTCACATAAGCAATGTCGAAACTACTTTCTCATCCGATGTGATGACTAATAAATTTTCTATTGCAGGAAGTATCATTCATGTAAAATTTAAAGTGTAAAATTCCAAATAAGAGACAGTGTATACACAACTTTTTTTGCTATACATTTAGTAGTAGTAGGTTGGTAGACAGCAACCACCCAGGGAGGTACTACCATCCTGCCAAGTGAGTGTAAAACAAAAGCCTGTAATTGTCTTACATGATGGTAGGATTGCTGGTGTCTTTTTTTCTGTCTCATAAACATGCAAGATTTCAGGTATGTCTTCCTACTTCTGCTTACACTTAGGTCACACTACACATACATGTACACACGTTTATGTATACACACTCATCTGAGTTTTCTTTGATTTTATCTTAATAGTTCTTGTTCTTATTGCTTTTCCTTTCATATCCAAGGGGAAGTGGAATGAGAATGTGTGTTGTAAAAGTCAACTAAAATGCCAGGAAAAATGGGCTAGTAACCCCTTTTCCCGAATAGCCTGCTAAAAAGTACTTTCTTTTTTGGGGATTTTCTTTCTTTTTGGGTCACCCTGCCTCGGTGGGAGACAACCGACTTGTCAGAAAAAAAAATATGGTAAAATAAACAAACAAACCTCTTCTTTTTTGTAGTGCCTCTCATCAACTGGATCAGTAAGTATGTCCACATGGTCAACTATCCGCTGCTTCAACTCCTCTTCTTTTATATTGAGGCACTGAAACAGTGACTCAAAAATTTAATATTAAACTCACAAAGAATAAGAAGAAAAATATAAGTAAGATTAATAATAATGAATACCAGTAATAATAATAATAAGTAAAAAGCTTAAAAAAAAAAATCTGAAAAACACACCCTTGTGGAAGGCTATGGCTGACTAGTGTCCAAGCAAAAATGGCAAAAGGTGTGGGAGGAAGGAAGATAAGAATGGAGAAGATCACGACACTCCAATCACTTTAAACACAGGCACAGTTGTACATGTTCTTACACTACATTTACACTTATGTGACCACCAAGAACTGTTTAGGCAGAGAAGCAGCAAAAGAAAAGCAAAAAAAATTCTAGGAAGGAGGAGAAAGAAGTGAAGAATGGGGATTAGAAAACTAAGAGAGAAGGATGAGGTTAATGATTACTTTTGACTTGAGAATGTCCTTCTTTGAGATAATGAATAGTTCATGGCTTTTTCCTCAGATAAAAAGTCAAAAATAATTACACCCATGTTCCACCCTCTTATACTTCAGTTATCACTGGTAAAAGGAATTATACAAGATATGGATGACTATTTGTTGAGTATTAATCTACCTTACTAGGAAATTTAAAGTACAGAGCTAAATATTTCTTGCTAGAACTTTTCTTTTTTCACAAGACTGAAAATGGCACAGTATAAAAGTTATCAGTGTACATTTCCCTATTTAACATTGTTATGTGTAAGTTGTTTGAATCTGTATTACAAAGGTACACATCCATCCACAGGAACTTCGAAGAAGCTCTCTTTTTTTTTTTCCTTCTCTTTCACAATATATTTTGCATTTGATATGTACAGTTGCACACTGGATCAATAGAATAATTCCACATTTATCCTGTAAAAAATTATTTCACAACTGATCATCACTGCAAGAATGTGCAGAATACTTGACGTTTGCACTGTAAGGAAGAAGACGTTACATAATGTCTAGAAATATACAGAAACAGACCATAATTATTTGTTAATTTTAATATAAAGATAATGATCAGAGTTACAGCACAAAAAAGGAACCATAAAATTACTTACATTTTCTGAGGATCCATTATTATTTTCATATCGTGTGCGTATTTTGATATTAAACCGTGGAATAATGGAGCACTGCAAAAGGAATGACTACATATTAACAATAAATTAATATGCTAGTATTAATACTGGACTGTATTCATCAAGTCAATATTCAATACAACAAAATTCCTATATTGCAACATTTTGAAAGAAAGAGGATATTGTACAAGAAAGGGAATCTGAAGATCTGCATCCAAACAATGTTTTCAATATAACACTACCAAAATTTTATGCCAAATTTCATATTACAGCATGCTGTAATTTGTTTGGAAAATATGTCATCCCGCAGAACCTTTCCCTTCCATGCGGTAGTTACCCATTGTTTTTATAGGATGACCTAATCTCATTCTCGATATAAACAATCTCTATTAATATGCACCAGCAACCACAATTTATGACAATTTTTTTTTTACATAACCTTTTTCAGTTATATGTACTGTATTCTAATTATGTACACTTCACCACATACAATTATAATGTAAGCTGTAAAAACATTAATAATTTTTAAGAATTATAAGACCTAAAAAACTGATTTAGCTGGTTTTTTAAGTGTCAGGAGTGTAATCATTTTTTCTACATGTTCTTCAGTCCACTTAACATGATTCTGTGTAACATACCATTTAACCCTTAAACTGTCCAAACAGATCTACGTTCACATGTGTAGTGCTCCAAAAGTAGATCTACATTTTTTTTACATATTTTCAAAAAAAAAAAAAAAAAAAAATGCAGGTCAAAGTTTTTTTTACACGCTTTCAAATGTAAAAAAAAAAGATCTACTTTTTTTTACATACTTTCAAATGTTGAAAAAATGTAGATGTTTGGAGATCTACGTTTTTATGATCAACATCTTTTCATAAGGACAGTTTAACCCTTAAATGGTCCAAACGTATATATACGTTTTTTCAACATCTGAAAGTATGTAAAAAAATGTAGATCTTTTTTGTTTTACATTTAAAAACGTGTAAAAAAAACTTTTATTTACATTTTTTGTTACATTTGAAAATATGTTAAAAAAAGTAGATCTACTTTTGTAGCACTACGAATTTGAACGTTGATTTGTTTGGACCGTTTAAGGGTTAAGGGTTAAGGGAGTGCAACTACTGCCTTACTTGCAACTTTATTGTACTGTGCGGCCCGGTGGTCTGGTGGCTAAAGCTCCCGCTTCACACACGGAGGGCCCGGGTTCAATTCCCGGCGGGTGGAAATTCCGACACGTTTCCTTACACCTATTGTCCTGTTCACCTAGCAGCAAATAGGTACCTGGGTGTTAGTCGACTGGTGTGGGTCGCATCCTGGGGGACAAGATTAAGGACCCCAATGGAAATAAGTTAGACAGTCCTAGATGACGCACTGACTTTCTTGGGTTATCCTGGGTGGCTAACCCTCCGGGGTTAAAAATCCGAACGAAATCTTATCTCTTATCTTAACTCATGAAGAAATGTTCTTTCCTTTTTAAGTGATGCACAGAAACAAAGCAAATATTATCTCTGAAGATTTTTTTTTTTTTCCTTACAGGGTGGACTAGAAAGTCAGTGAAATTAATTGGTCAAATGACCAAAAGCTCCAATGAGGTCATCATAGGACTATGCCTTGCACCAAAGAAACTTACTTATTTCAAAAGATAAACAAGATACCAAAGCCAAGTGATTCCTTACTGTACAGTTCTGTTAAAAAAGAGGCCTGTGTAAAGTTTTTGAAACACAAAAATTTTGTAACATATTGCTGGTGCATGTTTTCTTTATAACATAAGGAACTCATAAATACAATGTCTTACATAAGGCACCTCTAAACTTGTTCACACCTTAAGTGTGCTCAACAAGGAAAATATTTGAAAAATTCTAAATGATGATATTGCTTTCATAAATTTTAAGCAGGCATGACTCTCTTGCTCACTCTTAACAAGAGTTTTAAACAACTTGGCTATTTTACATCTTTAAGCAAATTCTCATGAGAATTTTTTCTGGGTTAATTCTTCCCATGTTACACAATCTTTATAGTCCTGTGGTGCACTCTTATTGGCAGGCCTTAAAGCCTTGCCCTCAATCCTTTAGTCAATATAATAGAGTACCGGAACTGCGCTTCTTTTCGTACCACAGTGTCTTGAAGCAAACCCAAACTGTAATACACAAATAACTATACATGTAAAGAACAAACCATACCCCGGCTGGGGAAACGCGACGGTCTGGAGTTTTGAGGCTCTGTGACCGCGGGTTCAATCCCGGCCGGGGTATGGTTTGTTTGCAATCGTGTCATTACGATTTCGTGAGTCATGTAAAGAACAATATCTCACAATGAAAAAAATCATGTTCAGTACAGTAATTTTCTAGGAAAGAGCTAACTGTAATCTTCTAAAAGTTGTTTTGAATACTACCCCACCAGCAGGCCAATCAGAAATAGTAGATAATGTACTCACTGTATATTCTGTTGGGCCGCAACACGCCACATGCAAAAATAAATAAAAAAAATTATATGCATATGCTGTAAAAAAAAAATTCTCTTTATAAATGAAGTACACTCCAGAGCAAGGGTTTTCAAACAGCCCTTTTGCACAAGCTGGTGAGAGTGAGGAAAGATGAATTTACCATCTTTGTTCCACTATTTGTTTTAACTTTTCAATAAAAATGACTGGAAATATAGAGAAAAGTCTGGGTTGAGGATCTTTGAAATACATTTATAATATTTTAATGTGAATAATGAACATTAAAATGGTATAAAATACCGACAGATTGTTAGGTAAGACACATATGCAACAGTTAGGTATCTTTATTTCGAAACGTTTCGCCTACACAGTAGGCTTCTTCAGTCGAGTACAGAAAAGTTGATAGAAGCAGAAGATACTTGAAGACGATGTAATCAGTCCATCACCCTTAAAGTTTTGAGGTTGCATATGTGTCTTACCTAACAATGTGAATAATAAAATCTCAAATATTCAGAAACGTCTAGAAAGAACTGTCAACTCTATCAATATTTAATATGTGCTTTCACCATGCAGTCAGAGTAAAAAAACAGGAGTGTGTCTTTTCAGCACAAAGCTAATAATCAAACACTACATGGTCTGGTTTATTGTAGTTCTCTTAGCTTACATTTTTTTTTTACCACATCAACCATCTCGCCTAGACAGAGTGAACCCCAACATGGAAACACATTCACCATCATTTATTCAATACATGTTTTGCCAGATGTGTGTGAACATGAACAGTTTGAACAACCCTCATTCAGAATCCTTGTGCATAGTTCAGGAACTTGTACTTCTCATCTCCAGACTCAAAGCTAACTAACCAGTTTCCCTGAATCCCCTCATAATTATATTGTACTTTGCTCACACTCCAACAGTACATCAAACCCTAAAAATTACTAATTTACACTTACTCCAATCAAATATACCTATACAAGCATGCTGGACACTCAATCCTCTATCACTTAAAATCTTCTTCACCCCCTCCCTCTAACCCTTTGTGGAAAGACTGCTACTCCTCCTCCCCATAGTTATACATCCTCTCTGTCATTCTATTCTGTGCCATCCTTTCTAAATTGCCAAACCAGTGCAACAACCCCTTCTCCACTCTTGGAATTATACAGACTACAGACTTTTAATTTCAGTGCTACTAATTCTATAATATTCACAACACTCAGGGCTCCCAAACATGATATTACTGCCTCCAGCCTCCTCCTCACAAAAGTTATGATAGCAATAATGTTTATTAATTTGTTTAAATGTGTTTTGCTTTTCATACCCCAAAATTAAACAACAATAATGATGTCTTTTTATTTTTTTAAGCTAGGCTATAAGTATTAAAAATAAAGTATACAGATTTCTCAGTTTTCTTAAAAAATTTGGTGTTTAATGATGACTGTAATATAAAATCATAGTGAATAATTGCATAAAAGGTTTTATTTGGGTGTCCTGTATGTAGTGTCAACATCCATGTTAAAGAGAAAGTGAATCGTGCTTTTCTTGGATAAGGTTCAAGCAAATTACTTTTTAACAAAAGGATATTCCTTGGATTTCAGAAGTCTGAAAACCCTTGCTCTAGAGAATACAAGTACATGTACCCACTTACTGATATGGAAGAATTGCTTAAAATGTAATAATTTCACTAATAACTCTGAACATATAATAAAAAACTGTCAATGAATATCATGAAGTGTTCTCCTCTGTAATAATTTTCTTTGGATTACAAAAATAATTACCTTAATCTCATTTAGAATTACCTATTCATCATAGTTGAATTATTTTATCTATATTGTCACATTTCCTCAGGAAACTTCCCACTTTATTTTACTTCTTTAGCATTTAAACAAAATTCAAGTTACATACAATTTATTAACATCTTGAAATTATATTTAATTCTTAAATGTTCATTCTAATTTAGGGTTGTTATAACTGCCTACTTAAAATAAAAAAAAAGCCCATCTGTACCTGTTTCTGTATATGGATAGTAATTCCATGCTTTCTCTGTAAGATATATGAAGCGAGGAATATAAGACCGAATCCAAGGTGGTAGTTTCCTGCAAAACATAGAGTATTAGTGAATGAAGTTGAGTAAGAGAGCCAAAGTTATTATCTCCACCCTTTGTTAAGATATATGAATGTGACCAGGTTGGATCACAATAAGCACCATTTAGTAGGGAAGGCTTATATGACTTGCCTGTTGACTCACATGCTTATGAGAAAAAAAGAAAAATGCAATCCTGCCAGAGTGCAAAACATTTAACATACTTCTATTTCATACTCACATGACAGAAAAGTAATAATGTACCTCATCAAATGGTTTCTGTCTACCAACCTGCTTCATTCCCAGATTATTATTATTATTATTATAACTTTTTAATGCAAAGTCTGTCATACAGTGCCTGAAGAATGGGAGGTAATCAGGTTCAAACTGAGAAAGAGGGTAGCTTTAATTCTTCAAACCCAGAGCCACTGACTAGAATTAAAAGTGTCTACCTTGAAGAAATTTCTGATTAGTTACTTTAAAGCACTTAACCACAATTCTAATAGCTATACTTGTTTAGCATTACCTCCTTTATTAAATTAGAATTTATAGTTAATTACTTAAGTACATTACTGCTAGTAGAACTAACATGCAACAGCACAGTGGGAGACAGCCGACGTATTGAAAAAACAAATATGTAATGCACGTATCGTATATTCATGGGGAAACGCTAAACCTCTACATCTCATCCAGCACCTACGAAATGGGAGGCAATCAGGTTTGATCCAAGGAAACAAAGTTCATTACAGTATAATAGAAGATAAAGATAAAGATATCCACCAGCATCACTTTCCAAGAATATTAAACATCTTATCTAGCAGAGGAAATCATACTACCCTGAACAAGCTATAAGTATTTTTATCATATTTAGGGAGAAACAGGAAATGAAGAAAGGAACTGATTAACATGTTATAAAAAGAAGTCACGATCAATATGAGAACAGAGACTTGGATAGAAACAAGTGAGTAAAGAGAAAATTTAAGTTTAAAAGTGAGTAGCCTGGCAACATTACAGAGGATATCAGCCATTACAGCTTTGAGAAAGACAGTCATTTCTGTCTTTCTGTTGTGAAGGAAGCAGAGCAATACATGCGAGTAGTGTCACAGAATATACGGTACTATATAAAGGTAAAATTAACTTGAAGATATATAATCGAGGTAAGAAAACTTTACATGAATTCTGAGATAGAAAATTAAAAAAATCGGAAGCTATTTGTTTACAATATGGCAGAGAACACAAGGTCTGAACATGGTTGTACTTTCACACCAAAAGAGAAAATGAGTGGATGGATGGACAAAGTGTCAAACTGAAACAATCAGGTAATGTGGGAAGGACTGACACAAAAACTGAGTAAGGAAAATGAGACTGTTGAAGGATTCTCAAAGAATCTGGAAGCTATAATGACACAATCAAAGGAAGATTTGGTAAAAAATAAAATGTGTGATTCATAAACGTTAATAAGAGATTAAATAAGGACAGACTCCAGATAGAAAAATACAATACTTTAGGGTTATCTTTATTAGTTTCTGTTGTTCGTTCTCATGGAAGTTATTATTTTATTAGATTTGGAATTATGGTTATGTTAAAGTTTTTGGTATTTAATTTGATATTGATAAGATTTGTGATGAGTTGAGGGCTAGTACAGGTAGGTTTACTTATGTGTTTTGTGGCACTGAGATTGAATCATAATTTTTTTTTTTTTTGTTTGGGTTATATGATAGGGCCTGATTATCTAAGACATACATTATTTTGATTGTGTTAAAGGTATGGATTGCAATATTAATGATTTATGGAAGGGTGAGAGTCAAGAAGGTTCGAAATTATCCTGAATTTTTGTTAGTAAATTATTTTGTTGTTAGTTTTGTTCTTAACTTTTAGGTCAGCATGTTTGATACCATTAGGAATATAATATTACAAAAGTCAGATAAAAGTATGAATACCATAATTTAAACAGTGAGTCCTGCAACATATATAAATATGGAATTATTCCAGAAAAAGGGGAATAAATAATAGAAACTGGGTTAATGAAAGGTGTTGGAAAGAAAAAACGAAATTGCAATGAAGGGATGCTACATAATTTTTCTTAGCATAGTGATGGAATAATGGAATAAATTAAAATAAGAGGTAGTAAGCATTACAGCTAATGGTAATTTTTAAAAATTATATGCTAAAAATATTACAGAAGATGGGACACCACAAGCATACATACTGTACAGAATTATAAATAGCTAGGTAATTATATACCATCTAGTCTAGACAGAATATGAACTACATACCCTGATAAATGAATCCTCTTCTCAGTAAATTGTCCAGGACCACACAGAGGGTCGGTGTATGCATTATTTTCAATTACTTCAACTCCCTCTCCTCCATCACTCTGCTCTGAGCTGTGACGAGCAATCATGTAAAGCTGCCCAATGTGGTACTGAAATGGTCATCAAGTTTTATAAAATAGTTTTGCAACTACTGTACTCAATGGATACAGGTAACCAAAGCTAAAGATTCAATAAAAAAAAGTTAGTGCAGTACTGAATATGTTTTATTCATCATCTATACCAGATATTTACTATACAACACTACCCTTCCCTCCCTTCCCCTCTCCTCCCTTGGGGAGTTCCTTGAATCAAGAGCCCTTTGAGCCCATCCCTTGAAAGGTGTAAAGCATAATACACTAAAATGAAGCCAAACTCATTATATAATTTTCACAAAGTTGACCTACACCACAGATTTAGAAAAATGTTGGATAAAATGGTGAATACATATATGTACAATTTACTACCAAAATCTTGATGACCCCAGTCACAACATTACCAGCTTACAGATTACCACAAACTATATAAGCTTTGGTAATACAGTATCTTTAAGATTTAATTATAAACAATAAACATCACTCAATAACTGCTAGACATTTAGCATCACCCTCTTCTACTCAGAAGATACACATGCAGAGTTTCCTAAACAGAATGTACAATTACTTAAAAATACCATGCTGGTGAAAGGTCTTGATTTAAGGAATTAGACCTGTGCTCCAACTCCTTGAGTTGAGTCTCAATGCCTTCCATTCCCCCAGGGGCTGTATGACCCCTACAGGTTTAGAACTTCCTCATGAATGAAATGATAATAATAATTATAAATATCATTAATAACCAAACCTATGAGAATTACAGAGATAACTGTATCCCCACTAGACAACATCTGGAATAATATACTGTAATATCTTCTCAGAAAGCAGGCATCAACAACAGGACAACTGATCATTACCCTGCTTTCTTCATTACTAATATAAAATCACCACTAGAAACAAATGAAATCCCATTCAGACTCATTGAAACATTAGTAAATAACTTTATATTACCAATCACTGGAATTGACTGGAAGAGGGAATTTGTCAGTGACCACTTTATTATAGCAATCAGAGAAGTGGCTTGGCAAAGAAAATTTACCAACGACTACGTTTAACACAAATGTTCATACATCCCCACAAAAAATTCAAAATAATAATTATATAATATCTATACAAGTACATGTACAAGGTATACAGGCCTAGCTGACATCAATGACATACTACTATATACAGAAATCCCCCTTGTTAACAATGCAAAGCATTCCAGACAAAGTAGGTCAATTTTGCCCCAGGATGTGACCCACACCGGTTGACTAATACCCAGGTACCCATCTGACTGACGAGTCAGTCAAACGGGTACCTGGGTATCGATCCTCCATACCAGGGAATTGATCCCCGGACCTCAGTGAATGAGTTGAGTGTGCTTGTGATTGAGTCCATAGTTAATAAACAGTATCCTTAAAATCCATTGACAAGATACATAATTATGAAAAAAAGTACAGATTAGACCATATCTCCAAAGAAATAGCAAAAACATTACCACACTAAACTATTATAGAAATCCAAACAACTCTACTATACCAACAGGTTCCCAAATCCTGGAATCATGTAAACTGACCAAGGTTAGAGAAATTATTTTAGTAAACTCAATAAACCTTCCATCCCAATTATTGAAACTGTAAATAAATGACAGAAACCATACCATGGGTGGGGATTAAACTTGTGGTCTCAGTGGGGCCTGTGCTAACCTCTCTATGGTGTATAAATATATCAAGCTGGATGAATCTTATTGTAGCCAGCAGGCCCAGTGGCTTATGTGCTGGCTTGGAGCTTCACGACTCACTCGCCACAAGTTCAGTTCCTCCCTGTGGTACGGTTTGTTTGCAATCATGTCATTATAATTTCGTGAGTCATCTGAATGAGAGAACAGTCACCTTAAATGCCTGATAATAAAAACCCATACTTCTTGAACATTTGCTGAGATAATTTTAGTAATACCTACTGTAATGGAAACTAAGTGCTACAATGAATAACTATGACATAAGGTAAATAGTCTTCAGATATATGAATAGCAATATGATAAGAAAACTATCTTTATATAAATTAGACCAAAATTGAACTCTGGCATGATAGCAAAGTGTCTTCACCTAAAAGTCCAAAGATACGCTGTACTAGTGTACAAGTAACTCATCTTCCCAAGATGAGTGCAGGTTTCTAAATACTAATTCATAGATCAAGCAGAAAGCTGTATTTGCCCATGAAGACTGTTTTCCAAAGTTTACCCTCCTTAATTTACGAATCTTCTCAGCCTTTATCCAGCTGCTGGCATTTCAATATTGTGCAAAATGATGGAGAGTAAAATAACATAAGCTATGCTCATAGTGTTCATTCTTCAGTATTTATCATATAATTTTTATAAATTCCATTAGTTGTAGCACTCACTACCTCCTTTTGCAAGAAGCTCCGTAGTATCTTTTCAGCTGACCCTACCACTGCAGCATTGAAGAGTTTATTCTGGTTATTAATCCTGAGGGTTAGCATAACCCCAAGAAACCCAATCAGCATGGTTTTTTAAATTTTCACTGGGATCCTTTGATTTTTTCACCCAGGATGCAGCCCACAACAGTTAACTAATGCTCAGGTACCTGCTTACTACTAAGTGAATAGGGGCAAAAACGTGTAAGGAAACATGCCCACTGATTCCACTCATCCTGATTTCAAATGCAAGTGCAAAAAAAGAGAGTTCTGTTAGTAGAAATTTAAAGCCAAGACAATAGTGCGTAAGTGTTCACAATAACAGCTGTCCTAAGATATTAAGTTTATTTAGGCACAGGTACACAAGTGCAATCATCTTAAATAATGTAAATTACCCAAGATAACCCAAAAAAAGTTAGTGACTTTATATATGTTTGGTACAGTCTCATTTAAATTATGCTGCTCCATTCTGGTCTCCATATTACAGAATGAACAAAAATGCACTGGAAAAAGTGTAGAAAGATAAAGTTCTTCCTGTATATCACAAACCTCTCCTATGAAGACAGGTTCACAGTACTGGATTAGTGCATAAATGGGAAATGGGCAAAAATAAGTGGGATATAAATAACATAAAATATCTAGGTCAGGAATCTCATTAATGTATGTGAGATGGACAATATATTTAGAAATGATACAGGGAAGCAGTTTTGGCAACAGGGTTGAAGATGGACTGCACAAACTCCCTGGTAGTCACTTAAGTGACAACTATAAGCAAATTAATTTAGACACAGGTACACATAAGTACAATTATCATAGTGTAAATTACCTGGGATAACCACACCCCCAAAAAAAATCAGTGACTATTTCCATGCTATGTATGATAATCCATGTAATTGTATTTGTGTATACCTGAATAAACTTGCTAAGTAAGTGTGGGTTTAATCAGCTTAGCGTAGGCCAACAGGCCTACAGCAATGTTCCTTCATTATTATAACCCAGTTTATTATTATAATCATTCCAACGTGCTAAACCCATAAGGGTCATACAGATCTTACAAGCCGATGAAGTTGACCAATGCCACTTAATTTTCACTGGAGTTCTTCAACCTAAATGCAACTATAATAAAAGAAAGAACGAACCTCCTCCACAGTCATTGGCATGCATATCCGATATTCCTTCAGCATCTTGAGGAAGATGTGAGGAGGTGAAGGAGAATATTAGAGATGTTCATGAGACAAACAATTAGACAACACCACCATCAGCTGATCAACTTCTGACCCAGATGTAAACACTGTCTTGCCTCGCTGCCTCACGTACGATCACTGCAACACACGACTGCCACACATACGATCAGAGTTATGCTGCCAGAAATACGTAAATGCTTCATTACCACTGTAACTTGTTCATGCCATAAGTTTGTGGTCCAGTCCCTGGACCCATTATGGACCTTCATAATCTTTTGACTACTGAATACAGGATGGCTGTGAAAAATTATTATTATTATTATTGTTATTAGCAAATCACCTGCAGGAGGTTTACAGGGCATTGCCCGAATTATTACCTGCAAGTAATTTGGTTGAGGTAAGTGGGACTTAAGTCACAATAGGTCACTGAACTGCAACTCCCTCGATTGCCCACTTCCCCACTTTCACAGAAAGCTAGATCTGACATTAAATTAATGATTATAAAATTAAAACCAGCTATTCTGGTACATTTAAGTTTAGTGGACTGTATATTAGGTTTGCTGGGAACACAGAATATAATTATTATACATAAATTATTAGTGTTATTAAAAAAGAACTTTGTACTTCCACTTACCATTTAATTACTGGAAGACAATGCTGATGGCACACACCCAAACCTAACCCTTGGCAGCTAAAATTTATGATGGCCAACGCAAAAGCTACTGTACATTATGGGTAAGCACTTAGCTAAGGTGTGTTGTTGGAAAGGATTCAATGAAATCCACTATTTTCGTCCTCCACATCCTGATCCACCAGGAGGCCTGGTCACAGACCGGGCCGCGGGGGCGTTGACCCCCGGAACTCTCTCCAGGTAAACTCCAGGCAATTCTTGAGGTCCTGCAAATTTCCTGTCCCAATTCTTCAGCAGGAACGTGTCAGCAATTTCTAAATTACGAACTGAGGCCGATACACCCCATTAGGCCTCCGAGAACACCCAATTATTGACGGAATTTCCCAATACAACCAGTGTTCATACATTAAAAACTGCGTCTTTTCTGGCGTCCCTACTGGCTGTTCCACACCCTCTCCTTCACTTAAAATTTCTCGAAGGGTCCTAACAGCGTCATATTTTATTACATATTTATTGTATTATTCATTCATATGTTCTACATTAAGGAAATTATGTAAAAAAAATCCACAATGGGTATGGGTGTGGCCCGGTGGTAAAAGTTCTCGCTTCACCCGGCAAGGGTCCGGGTTCGATTCCTGGCGAGGGTGAAAACATTGGGTGTGTTTCTTTACACCGGTTGTCTATGTTCCCCATCAGTAAAGTGGGTACCTGAGTGTTAGTCCACTAGTGTGGGTCGCATCCTGGGGACAATTGACTTAATTTGCCCGAAATGTTCTGCATAACAAGCGGCTTTCAATATAGTAGTATGTCATTGATGTCAGCTATGGTCTGTATAAGTTGTATCATGTACTTGTAGAAATAAATATATTATTATTATTATTATTATTATTATTATTATTATTATTATTATTATTAAACTGCCAGACGTACGATCAGAGTAGCTAGTATGGAGATACCATCATTTTGAAGATTCACGCATTTATTTTCGATTTTTATGAAATACAAGCATGTCATCTATACCCTGGCACTAGTCATTATTTATTGTGCAAATTTTTATATGGGAAATATTAGCCAAATTAATAAAGTTATTTTAGGATGTGCATCACGTCAGGACCAAACAAGTTAAAAATATAATTAAAGCCCCACACATAATCCTGCTCCACGTATAATCCATATTATCCTGCCCCAAGTACGATCAGTACTATCCTGCCCCAAGTACGATCAGTACTATCCTGCCCCAAGTACGATCAGTACTATCCTGCCCCAAGTACGATCAGTACTCTCTAGTGCCAGGCAACGCACTCCTTCATCAAAAGTTTAATTAATTAAATTTAGTGAATATGCATAAACTCATACTTCTGTGTATACTACACATATCAGTCATTTCAAATATCAACCCTCCTCTAAAACTCTTTCTTAATAGCTGCAACAAAACTCATAGGCATAGGCCGGGGCCAGGAGCTGTGACTCGACCCATACAACCACAAATAAATGAGAACTAGACCTGCAAGATCTGCACTATCCCGCCACACTCCACACATACTATCCTGCCCCAAGCAAGAGCCATATAATTCTACCCACATATGATCTATAAGTTTATTTAGGTACACCTAAGTACAATCCACACTATCCTGCCAAACTATCCCGCCACATGTATGATCCACACTATCCTGTCAAACTATCCCGCCACATGTACGATCCACACTATTCTGCCAGACTATCCCGCCACATGTACGATCCGCACTATCCTGCCACATGTACGATCCACACTATTCTGCCAGACTATCCCGCCACATGTACGATCCGCACTATCCTGCCACACTATCCCGCCACATGTACGATCCACACTATCCTGCCGCACTATCCCGCCACATGTACGATCCTCACTATCCTGCCACATGTACGAACCACACTATTCTGCCAGACTATCCCGCCACATGTACGATCCACACTATCCTGCCGCACTATCCCGCCACATGTACGATCCACACTATCCTGCCGCACTATCCCGCCACATGTACGATCCACACTATTCTGCCAGACTATCCCGCCACATGTACGATCCACGCTATCCTGCCGCACTATCCCGCCACATGTACGATCCGCACTATCCTGCCACATGTACGATCCACACTATTCTGCCAGACTATCCCGCCACATGTACGATCCACACTATTCTGCCAGACTATCCCGCCACATGTACGATCCACACTATCCTGCCGCACTATCCCGCCACATGTACGATCCAAACTATCCTAAATAAAATAGTTCGCTAGTTCTGACCAGGACCTAATCTCAATATTAGCCATAAGTAAGTAAGTACTCCTTGGCACTCATCGTATCTCTGCTCCTGTAGCCGCAAATAAACAGTTACGCTTAGGAAATTTATATAGTAAACTTGCTTTACTTTACTTGCTTGCTTTTACTTACTTTCTTACCTACTTAATTACTTCAACCCAGAGGGGGAACTTCGGTGCCAGGGATGCCAGTGTAATGTTGAAATGTTATGGATTATAACACTTTAAGCCTTTTATGGCAATTAATAACCATATCCGAAATTTGATTACATAATATATATACACTCCCGTTTGGAAGTACTATTTATTCTACACTTTTCCAGCAAATGATAAAATTCTATTGTTTGTTTACATGTGAAATACTCAGGAGTGTTGGCTGTCCTGAAATGTCAAAGAAGAGTCCGTATTGCATGACTATTTCCAAGAAATAATTACTATTTTAACAAATTTACTATCTAACAAGAGCGATTTCGGCTTAATTATTTCTTTAGACGCGCGTCCCGTGAATATAATAATAAATGAAATGGGCGTTTTATAAATTGTCTTAAGCAACAGTAATAGCAGACGAAGATGGAAAGATGGCCGACTCGATGAAATATGTAAAGTTGAAGCGAAGTGAAACGTGTGGTTTTGGGTTCTCTATTCTGGGAGGAGCTGGCTCGGAGCTTCCACCAATCATTTATGACATCATTGAAGGATCCCCGGCAGCAAATTCGCGTCAGGTAACCCATAAGCGCGTAAATCCTGTGGGAAGATGTGCTTCTTAGAATTCCAATCGTCCCTCGACTCGCGGTTTATAATGTAAATTTCGTTGCAGTTGGGGGATAGTATTTAAGTTTTATCATAGGTAATTGTGAATTCAAGTAAAAGGCAGTGGGAATTTTACTTTATCGATGCGTGAGGTGACTGCCATAGGTTCGCAAGGCAAAATACAATTTACTAATATTTTGCTTTCGTGATTTAATCCCTACATATATGTTTTGTCAGACTTTATTTAGTAATAATTATCTGTAGGTAGTAATTTGTTAAAATGGAAATAAAATATCACAGGATAACCACATGAATATTCCCTTATTTACATTATTACTAGATAATTATTTTATGGTCGCATTTTTTCGGGCTTGTCATTGTTCATCTGAAGTAAACCAGTTATAGTTTTTTATGTAGGTATTTAATAGAATGAAATATATAATACAAATGGGAGTCATGGATGTGAAGATTGGGTGATTGGTAGGCAAGCTAGGTTGGTAATATCTTGCCTACCCTATGAAATACGAGAATAATTTAGGGTGTTTTAAGCCAGTCCCTTTGGATATTTTATATACTCTTGAGTAAGTATCGAGAGATAGTAAATTAAACTGAAAATTTTTATGTGACTGGTATAGACTTCCTGTACCCATAACTTAAGACTTTGGCTACACATCTAACAGGGTCTATTTATACTGTACTACAGAATAATTAGTGCATTTGTATACCACTGTACCAGAATCATTCTGGTCAGTGGTTGAAATAACTGCTTTTCTAATGAGCATAAGAATTTATTCAGTTCCTTGTTTGTGATTATTGCATCTAATCTTAAAAACAGTATCCATTTAGAGAAGAAAACTTCTACACCAGAGACAGTATTCAATATGTTTCAAGTATAGAAGTCATTTTCATAATAGCTTTTTTTGGGTTAGCTTAAATATTGTTTCATTAGTAGTTACTTAGGTTAGCTTGACATGAATTGGCCTTATTAAGAGGATGCAAGTACAAATCTTTGTTTCCAAATCAACTTACAATAGTTACGAATGATTACAAAAGATAAGTGGCATGGGTTTGATGCTTAATGGAAAGCCACTGATTATGCAAATAAGATTAAACAAATTTTAATGAAAATTGACTGTCTTAATTGCTGGATGTGTAGCCATAGGTCTTCCTTTAACTTTACAGATCTTCTTCCTGTCCCATAAGCCATAGCTAATCAGCAGATTAAAAAAGGCAAACATGACAGCCATAGTGCTTGCAAAATGTGTTTTTTTTTTTTTTAATAAATCTGATACCTCTCTGTATAGCTAGTAGTCCTATCAGCTTCATTATGTTAGGCAATAATATTAAAGAGAAGCATTAAAAAATTTGCTTTGATCTCTGTAAGTAAATTTTTGTGGATACTAGTAGAAAAAAAATTAAAGTGAAATTATAGCTAATACATTGTAAACAAGATTATTTTATGATAGTTTTATCAATTACAGGTAGTTAAAAAGTATTCTTTGTTAGTTAAACAGAGCATTCATTAGTTAAAAGTTTCAAAGACTGATATGGGCAAATCACTTCTTCTTTTTCATGGTGTGTAAGATTTGTTAAAAGCTGTGCAATAGACTTGAATAATGTTTTCTTAATCTGAAGTGTGCTACCTTACTAAAAGTAATTGGACAGTTTTGTACTGCAAGGCTGTTCCTGTTCATTGTATGTACTATATACAATACAGTATTTTAATATATTGATCAAATTTTTTTGGGATGATGCCTGGATTTTACCTGTATATTCTGAAATACTGGTTCAAGTATATTAGACCTTCAAAGCATGGAGCATTTGAGCAGTAGATTGAGGTTACCTATGTCTGTTGCTGCTGAAGCATTCCAGTTCACACCAGTGTTATTAATGGTAAACCACTAATATATACACTTGATGGAGTGGCAAGATACATTGTCTAACTGATACAGGTATGAGCCCACTTCATAGAATTCCATAAGAGATCTGTTTAAAATATTGCCATTGCCCCTCACAGTAGTAATGATGCAGTAAGGTGGACTTGCCTTAGGTCTTTCGTACCACAGCCATTCTTAGTTGTTCGTCACTCCCTCAATACTCAACACCTTTTATCATCATTGATGGCTGTTACAAATGACTTATTAGTCACCCTATCACAGTACCTTATTTTATTAAGCTGTCTGCTGATGCTGGACTCCCTGATATTATAACAGTATCAGTCACTGACTTCATCCTTGATATCTGTAAGGCTTGACTATCAGTTTCCAGTCACTATTCATGCCATCATTATCTTTTATCTATAGCATGCCCCTTTTCTTCCTTTTCTGTATAGGACATCCTGTAATTAAGCAAATAATTAACCTAGCTTTATAAGAGCCATCTGTTTGCCCTCGTTCTGTGTGGCTCCTTCTAACTTGTTACAACATGGATTGAACTTGAGTACATCCTGATTACCAGGCAGTGTATGACCCCCTTTGCATTTAGTGCTTCTCATAAATATAATATAACATGGTAGACTACCATGGTGCCATGTTTCAGCATATGATGGAGCTAATGATAGAATTGTCCAATTACTTTTAATATGGTAGTGTATCTTACTGATAAATCATTGAGAACCCTAGAAGTTCAATATATCTATTGAGGCTCATTTCTCATTCAGTGGTCCATGCCTGTGATTGTCACTTATGATTTATGATTGTCAATTGTGGTACAGTATTTGATTGTCGCCTTATGATTCGTAATCTTTATCTTTGATTCCTGAATGATAGTCATGATTATTTCATAATTCCTGGTTTCTAATGAGCATCTAACAAATATAGATCAGCATACCTAGATTTCAGTTTGTCACTTGTATACCTGATTAAACCCTAATATTATAAGTGCAAGTTACTACCCCATACAGTAGTTTATTTTTCTAAATGGTTTGCTCACGATTTGATTATCTTCTGTTGCCTTTTCCTGTTATATATACTGTAATTTATAAATGCATCTATGAATGGTGCTACCTATATTTTCCAATAATATACAGTAGTTGTTAGTAGATTAAAATTTTTTTACTTTATTTGGGTTTTAGCACAATCAAATAGCTGTTTTATTTATCAGTAATTTTAAACATAAGAATTTAAAATGTTTAAAGTGAGCACAGTTATCACATTAAAGTTCAGAATACAAGGATACTCTAACTTGGATTGTTATTTTCTTTTTGGGAAAATACTAAACCATAGGGGGTTATATGGCACCTGGGTAATGGAAGGTAATCAAATTTTATCCAAGAAAGTGGAGGGTACCTCATGTTTTTTGGATCAAGAGCTCTTCACCAGCAAGGGACACCCCCCTTCCCATCATTGAAGGGACTAGATCAGAGACTATTCACCATCAGCTACAAGCAACCAGATGGATACTTCATTAGCATCTGTTGGTTCTAGATCACTGAAGTCTTTCTTTACATTAATGATCTTTTTATTTTATCTTCCTAAAATACACATTTGTGGATTTTTAGAAGATTAGAGATTAGATTTTTAGTGATTTCAGTTGCTTAGTTATTAGATAGTTCTGGTAGGGGTACGTTATGGTTGTATGGTTGTTTTAATTAATTTAGTTTATTTATTCTGCTGCTGCTTTTCTGGAAAACTTGAGAATACCTCTTGGCATAGACTTGCAGTGCAATGTTTAGAGCATCCTAAGCATTTAAATTACTGGGAATGTCTCAAAGCACTTGGATTATACAGTATATTCTGGAACAAAGAAGAGAGGGATACCTGATAATATGTACAGTACCTGGAAGATACTGGAGGGCCAGGTTCAAGATCATACTACCATAACTAAATGGAGTGAGATTTATAGGAGGAAGTGTAATGTATTACATCAAGTGAAAAGCAGGAGCACCATAGGAATAATAAGGAAACACTCCATCAACATTGGTGACCGAAGACTTTTCAACCAGCTGCCAGCAAATATCAGAAATATTGCTAGAGCAAATGTAAAGGTCTTTAAGATTAAACTGGATCACTATCTCCCCAAGTCTCATATCAACCAGGCTGTAAGGGCTGTGTGTGTCAGTGGACTGCTAACAGTTAGTCTGGTTGAACAGGCAGTCAACAAGGAAGCCAGGCCAAAGACAAGGCTGAAAGGGTAGAAAAGCCCCTGGAGCCAGTCACAGGTAAATCAAAGGTAGGTTAGGTAAATTAAGCTACTTTATATTATGTAAGCTTTAGCAAGGTTACACTAGGTTACTCAATTAGTTTTGTTGTAAAAATGAAATATAGCAAAACTTTATCCACATCTCTATTTTTCATCATGGGGTAGGGAGGTTACTCTTAAGATGATTCCCTAATCAGTTTAACATTAGTGTGTGATATAGCTAAATCAAAAGTGTTGTTTGGTGGGATAATTTCCTTAGGAGACTGGCAAGGCCCCACCCTTTAATTTACTCTTACTCATATCAACAACTCCCTTTACTTCACATTACTGTACTTATTCTTCCAGTTCCTTTTTGGCTCAATGCCAAACTGGCTTTATGCCCATTGCTAGGATCTGCTTGCAGTCTTTATACTTCTCCAGGATTACTGATGGAGATGCCCACTCTGTGTTACTCTCTGGCCTTGTAAGGCATGTGTTCAAGGGGGTACAGGGACTTACTGTTGGATGAAGAGTACAATGCAAAGGCTTCCTGGGGCAACTCCTCTATGGCTCTTCAGAGTTTGTCAGGTGTCATTTCTCAGAATGATCCTCTGGGTTCTTCCTCTGCAGGGGACCCTGTGGGACCTTCAGGGCTTGCAGCTCCTCTGCCATCTCCAGATCCCCTTCCTTGCTGCTCTTTGTAGGACATCAAGAGACTAGCAGCCAAACTATTAGACTGCCTACTGACACTGCCAGCCTCCTCACCATTTTTGATGTGTTGCTGTGTGAGTGCATCCACCCACTCTAGGAATGCTTATGTTATATAGAAGACAAGAGTTACACAGAGCCTCCCATGGAGTCCTCGGTGCAGACATACTTTCTAATTTAAATGTAGTTACCCTATATAATTGCAGATTACTGTATTATAAATTATATTCATAGATTAATATAGCTTAATATAAGTGTACTATGATAGATATATTTTTATAGACTGTTGTAGGTTTTTTATGATACTGTGTTGGAAAAATCTTCTGAGCTGGTGCATGTAAGTGAGGCAAGGTGAAATTATTCATATACATATACCTTCCAAATGCTGTGGGTATTCTTGGGGTTGCAGTAGCAAGTGATAGGTAAAACTATCAATTCAGCCTTATAAGGAATTGATGGTGTAAAGGTTTAGGACATCATGGTTTATGATTTCAGCCTAGCCTACATAGAGAGAGAGAGTGTGTTAGTAGGCAGATGAGAGAAATTCCAGATAAATTTTTTAACAGTTACTTAAGTAGAACACATTTATGCATACATATTCAAAGAATAATTGATTGAATATTTTTAAAAGTTTTTAATAAAACTGTTTCTATTTTAAGGCATACTAGGCTAGAAGAGGGATTCCTCTCACAATTGTCTTAATACAATTGTAGTTAGTACAGCATATTTGTATTTTTAGGAAAAAATATAAATTTCATGTGATACAGTAATTCAAAGACTAAAAGACATTGTTTGCATTTATTAGAGTTTGTAGAACATTGCTTCACTGTTTGTTACCATCCAAAGGCTGAAAATATGACTGTATAGTGCAGTATATTGAAATATATGTGCAACAGTCCCCTGGTATTCGCAACTCTGGTATTTGTGATACTTTCCTTTCGTGATATTTTTTTTATTGTTGTACCTTAGGTGTTTGAGGTTACACTACTCATGAGTCGAAACAGATTGGCAATATGAATTTTTTTCTTTTGTATTTTGCATACAAATGCTAATACATTTTTGTACAGGTGTATTTCACATAATTTTGTCAGGAATATGAATAGTTTAGCTAAAAATAGGGAAATGGTGGATGTGGTGGTGTAAGTGTGGGCATGTCTGCAGGTTCTAAGGTGACATATTCAGTTTTAACCTTCAAAATGACTTTCAGGAATATAAGCCACCACAAACAGCAAGGGTTTATTGTATGTAATTGAATGAAACATTGACCAAAAGCTTTTTCTCTATTTTCTTACCTTCTTAATAATGCTCAGTGCAGGGCCTAGAAGCAGTTATAATATATACAATGCTCAATCCAGGATCCTAAACTGAAGCTGGAAACAAGAATACAAAAACTTCGCTCTCTAATTGGGTATCGCTCTCACTAACCACAAACCGTATGTGCAGTCCCTTTTTACTCTGTTGGTGATCTAGTTTGCCGCTTTTGATTTTTGCTTAATGCTTTTATGCCTAATTTGTGTGCTGTGTTGCATTACTAATGTTTAGTATTATACATTGCAAGATGTTTATGATTTATACTAGTCTACTTAATGTTGCTTGTCTGCTTTTATGATTTTTACTTTTACATGTACATGTACTGTATTCAATTTTTTTTTTGACACTATGCAACATTTACAAGTAAAGTTTCACTACCTAGAATTTATATATTTTTATGGATAGTTGAGAGAATGTGTAGGGTATGGAGATAGGTTAACTGATAATTTTTTTTACCACTGGTACTTCGTATTAGTGTCTGAACATGATGCTATAAGAATGTGTGTGGATGTCTTAAGAAAAAGTGCAAAAGGGCTAATCAAAATATTTTCCAGCCCTTGGTATTTGAAGTGTCAATTGATGCAGTAATCAGCACGTAAATGAAAAATATAGAAACTAGTTACTATTACAGTACATATCAGTGTTTTTAAAAGCGTGTAAGAGATAACAGTGTGTGTGTGTGGAATATGAGTGCTGTCAAGGGTAAGAGCCTCTAGTAAAGGTAAAAACACTAGTAGTTCACATTGTCAAGAAAAGTGGTATGTAATAGAGTGCTTGGGCTCCTTGTTATATTCTAAAAGGTGGCTGCCACATGTGCAGTCTTGTTCAATACTTTAAATGATCGTTTTTAAGAAGCTTAAATTTTATAGCATGGTGGAAGGTATGTGCTTAGAAACTGGCTCCATAGGGATTTAGTGAGTGTTTTGCAAACCATATTGTGTAGCAAGCCTGGAAATAGTTCATAACTCAGGGACAAGTTGTGAGCACTTGGAAGAGCTTTTGGGATTTTTTTTCAAATTTAGTGTGTACACTGAGGGAATAATGGCAACTATATAATCAGTGTACTATAGCCTTTTCTTTTCCTTCTGATTCTTTACTATAAGGGAAGAATTAAATAAGGTTCTCTGTAGAGCTGCATGAATTCAGAATAAGGAGAACACTTATACTGATGTGATATAAACATTAAATCCTCAGCATGCTTGAGGAAAGACAAGTACCATAAGATTTTGAGAAAGATGAAGTCACCCAAATATAAGAAAGTATAATTCATTTGTTAGTGATTCTCACTAAGAATTAGATTCTAATACACTTTTCTGTGTTTTAATGAGTCAGACATCACAGTAAGTCTTGATTATTTCTGAATAGCATTTTCTTTTGCTAATAGAGTGCTGTATAAATTGGGGTAAGACTATATACCTTTTCTCTCACAGCTGGCTCCAGGTGACATCATATGGGAAGTCAATGGGCAAGAGGTTATCACATTCACCACAAAGGAAGGTCAGTGCAGTATGATGTGCCAGTAACTCGACCACTGGCATGACCCTCACAGATAATGGGCCCAGATATACATTTTAAGAGTCACTTCTTGGTCAAGTTACCTATGAAGATTTAAAGAGACTGTGGTGAAAATTGGTAATGTAACGTGAATATTATTTTGTAAGGATGAGATATGAGTTTGGTGTCCACCTGTTGTAATTATGGTGCCTTAACTGGTAGATAATCTATTATTCTCTAGTTTGATAATACTCAGAATTAACTGAGGTTCATTAAATAAAATATTGCTTTGTATTGACTACTGTATGCATATTATAGTAAATTTTTTAGTAATTAGGAACACGTACTTAAAATGTTAAGGTGGTGTGCATTCTGGAAAAGAAATGAAAGATATTGTATACCAGTAAATTCTTTAAATTTCCAGTGGGTGTAATCCTTACTGATATCCATACAATATTTCATATGGTATTATATGCTATAATGTATCATTAAATACCATCCTTAATTCCATTTTTAATTATAGTTTTGGAAATACTGCATGCCCATTTTCATTAGATTTCTTACCTAAAGCTTTCATTCACTTTGTAAAGCCTAGTGACACATACTGTTTACATTTTCAATTATTTACCACGTGTACGCATTAGTAATATGTAGAGGAAAAATGTGTACATTCTCCTAATTTCTTGAGGAGAAGGGATTTCAGACTTGACTATTAAGGCTAGAGTACATGCTGTGTTGTCACATACAATCACAGCAGGTTGCAGTGCCTACCTTGGACTGCATTCGGCTAGCATCAACAGTGTAGTTGATAAGGACATCAACCAGGAAGCCTGGTCTGGGATCATGCCACAAGTGTGGTGACCCTAGGAATTGTCTTCAGGTAACCTTTGGGTAGTCATGCAACAATTTAAAATGCACATTAGTGTTATGCATTGACTGTACAGGAAGGTCCCAGCTTACAAGTTGTGTTCCTGATTTTTCAACTTATAAATAAGTTGTTTGTGTAGAAAACATCACTACAAAGGATGCTGTGTCATGTGTGTTTTTACTGCTGTTCAGCAGTTGTAACTAATTTGTTACTAAGTGCCTTATTTATGACTGTGATTTGTGGTGACTGCAAGTGCGAGACCTCGTGTTATTACATTTAATAGTCATTAAACACATTTGACAGTAAAGCACATGCAGTACACCTACTGTGCAGAATTCAGAGTTAACTTTTGAAACTCATTTTCCTTCCATTTTTCTCGTTAGAATTTAATGAATTTCAGATGTCGTAGATCAAGTTTTTTGGCAGGCAAAATCTGAAAACAATGGACACTGGTTGTTAAATCAGAATTATCCATTATTATGTTCCGCTGAGTAAATTAATTTCCAATTTAATGAACATAGTCTGTTAAATCCAGAATTATCCATTCGTTGGGTAAATTGATTTTGGATTGAATGAACATGGTATGTTTAATCCAGAACTGCCCATTATTCTTGCAGTCTCCTGGGAAAATTTATTTTGGATTTAACAGACCTTGTCCATTAAATAAGAATTTTTCATTATTTTTATGTATAGTTCAGGATTTAGATGGATAAATTCTACTATATTCAAAATTATCCATTACCATTACGATCACAGAAGAATATTCTCATAATTTGGATTTAATAGACAAGGGTTTTAACATCCCCTTCCCTCATCGGTCTATTAAATTAAGGGCTCCCTGTAGATATTTTCATTTGCCATTAGACATTTTGTAAATAATTCCTGTTAGCATATTTACCATTAGGCATTACAAACTTTGTGAATGATTCTTACCTAAATGTTCAGGGGTTGTATAAATAAGGTACTACTATGCTTTGAAAAGTACGTATTATGGAAACCTTAAAAATTTAATGAGCACTGATACTGTGGAAAAATACATTATAGCACTGGACCATGTGTGAGTACAGGCGGGCCCCACTTTACAGCACTTTGTTTTACAGAGCTTTGCTCTGTAAAACAAAGTTTTCAGTTGTACCCATTCTTCGTGTATTCAGACTTCTTATAATTTATTCACTGCTCACTATAAGCTAAAGAAAAGAATTTTTCCTCTGTAAGCCATGCATGTTGTAAGAGGCAACTAAAATGCAGGGATCAAGGTGCTAGTAACTCCTTCTCCTGTACAAATTACTAAATTTAAAAAGAAAAACTTTTGTTTTTCTTTTTAGGTCACCCTGCCTTGGTGGGATACGGCTGGTTTGTTGATAAAAAGTAATGTGTGTACTGTATATGCATTTTTCAGGCCTAGCTATATTGCTCACTTAATAGTATATGATAGCGTAAACATGTTATCAAGCTTTTATATGCATTTGAAAGTGAAAAAAGGCTACGTTTCACATCACAGCAATTTTCACTTTACAGCAGTAGCCCGGACCTAACTTGCTGTATAAGTGGGGCCTTCCTGTATCCGCAGTATTGATTGGTTAATTGTTTCATTGTTGCGACCCCCGAAATTAAAATGCTGACAGTGTTGTGATTTAAAAAAAAAAGACAATCTTTTTCTGAAGTTAACTGACCCCAAAAATATGAAATTTGATGGAAAACTTACAGAATTACTCAGGCATAAACTTGGTGGTTTGAGTGCGATTTATGTGTTGGTGATTTAACTAAATTTAAGTACTATTTTCAGTCAATTCCATTTCTCAGTTCAACCCAGTTCTAAGCCAGTTTGCTAGTATGAATTCTGTTCTGTTGATTAAGAGCAAGAAACTGCCCATTCAAGTGTCAGAACTATCCTGTAAATTAAAGAACAGGCCTGATAGAAACTCATAAAACAGATTGGGGTGGTCTTACCTTCTGCAGAAAGATCACCAAAAATTAAATATTTCCACTGCTTTGAGACTATTTCAAGCTACCTCTGGTCTAAAGCCAACCAGAATCACCTTTATTTTATCAGTCTCTATTCTGTTAATTGATACAAAGAAACAGCTAATATAACCTTATAAAACACCTCAGTCACTATTTTAAACCAAGTACAAGCTCAGAGGTTTATGTAAAGAATAAAAAAGAATAAAGATAATGTTTCTTTGCAAAGGTTACAATGCGTAATTACTGTTTTGGGTTGCACTGCGTTGAGCAAGATTTTAAACTTAAATCTGCATGGGTGACACTGGCATCAGTATTTTAGAGCTGTGTGAAAAACAGCGACAGGATGAATACTGTATACGTTTAGAACTTATATATATGTACCTTAATTTATATTCCGTGAACACTGACTTTTTTTAAAATAGCCTTGTCCTCATGGCACACTTTTGTTTATGATTATTGAATTTCAAGCTGAATTGGGTTATCCAGGCCTTTAGGCAGATCTAAATAAATCATGTACACATTTTCATTAAGTACAGTACTGTATCTCCTCACTACTATTATACACTTCCCAGTGTTGAGTCTGGTAATGAATTAGGCTTCCTATAAACCATACAGTGCAGTCAAATTGTGAAAATTTAAAAGTTTTCATTCAGAATTCCAAAAATTAGTAACAAACCTCTTCCATTGTTTTATTTTGAAAAATCATAATTTTTTGGTAAATTCTTTAAGACTAGTGTGTTGTGATTTAAGCACAGAAGCAAGCTGGGAGGGTAGTTGATGTGCTCACCTCCCTCCACTTAACTCCTTAACACCCGACATCTGTAGAAACATGTATCATTTTATTTCATATATGCAAACATATTACCTATTAGACCCAGGATTTGAACCCATGGAGCTAGCATTCCTGACTTTGTTAGAAGTTCTAATGTCTGGAGCACTGCACCTCCAGGCCACAATTTTCTATACCAGTGTGGTATAAGGTTGAAGTGGTGACGCACGAAATTGTAATAACACTATTGCAAACAAACAAAGCAGTGGCTTATGCATTATCCTGGAGTTTTACGACTCACTTGCCATGGCTTCTAACTCCACCCATACCATGGTTTGAAGTGGTGGTTTGACCCACCACTTGTAAAATTTTTTGTCAGTTTTCCAGATTAACCTAGCCACTGGCACTCAGCGTATTATACACATTATTCCTGGAGTACTTACACATTCCTTTGCCTTTATTCCACTGAAGATTTATGTCATGTGTTTATAGTACAGTTGAATGCCCAGATTCACAGCTTTCTACATTCACTGGCTTTGATCCAGCACAAATACATGTCATTATTCATTTTTTTGTGGCAATTTTTTTTTAAGGGGAATGGCTGTGGCATGACCCTTAAATCAAAAAATGTTCACACTGTGTCTTGTTTGGGGGAAGGGGGAAATCAGGCTGAAAAATGATCCTGTTTTAGTAGGATAATTTTTCAGCTTGAGCCTCTGTTAGTAATGTGAAATGCTATGTAATTTGTTTAAGTGTTATTGCCTCATTTGCACCCTGTAGTATATGTACGTGTACTTTATTTTTAATTATTTCTTAACTGTTTTTCATCATTTTAAATTTCTTTTGCTATTGGTATATCAGTACTAGTGTTATATGTGAAAAAATAGGTACCTTTAGATACTGTTGACTCTTAGCTGTCTGTATCTGGAAAGCATATTGATGAGATAAGCAGTCAGTTTTGGAATTTGTAAAAATTAACTTTGCACAATATGCAGATTACCTGCTAGCAGTATAGAATCAGGCATTTTTATTGAGGCAGTGATGACTGTTATGCATGGTACAATGCAGTTTTGATGATTCTTATCGGTATTGAGGTAAATACAAAATTATAGTATGCCTTCTTTATGTTAGTTTGGTTTAGTGCAAGTGCTATAAATTTACACTGATCAGCAAACAGGCGAATCCCACATAGACGGAAAATAAACAGTGAACAGGTAAATCCCACATGGTTGGCAATAAAGCATGGAGTAGAACAGATCTTTATATTTTAGCCTCAGTCTGATTCCTCTTCAGTAGATGAGTCTCTTGATTAAGTACAAAATATATAGAGCCTCTCTCTCTATTACATGTTTGTTTTCTGTCCATGTGTGAGAGAATATATCTACTATAAGCAATGATTTTCTTCCATTAAGTTTTAAATTTCGAAAGGTGAATCTTAACCCTTAACCCCTAAACGATCCAAACATATATATATGTTCACTCACGTAGCGCCCCAAATTTTTTGAGAAAAAAAATAGTTTTCTTTTTAATAGGAAAAAAGAGCATATGGTACCCAGGCATCCCCAATTATTTTAATATGGCGCACAGTGAGTGCACACACCCGTTCTCTCATGTCTAGGTGACTCAGGCTTATCGTGGCAATGTTGAATGAATGACAAAGAAAACGTATACATGTATATACATTTGGGGCGCTACGCATGTGAACGTATACATATGTTTGGACCGTTTAAGGACTAAACTGTCCACACGTAGATATACGTTCATGTGCGGCAGGCTCCGAATGTAGATCAACGTTTTATTTTTCATTCCTTCAAATTTGGTGCGATAGGCCTGAGTCACCTAGACATGAAAGAATGGGTCTGTGCACTCAGTGTGTGCACTATGAAAAAAAATCTGGGAGCACTTAGTACCTTGTGGGAGCACCAGTTCAACTGAGCGCCAGCTTGAGCAAATATTGTGGCAAACACCAAGGATTTACTGATGTCATGTCATATTAGCACTCACATTTTAAGAGGAAAGTAAAAATAGGTTAGATAAATGCATGAGTGGGTGTGGGTGGGCAAGAGTTGGACCTGACTAGCTTGTGCTACTAGGTTAGATGTCATGCTCCTTCATTCAGTGGATGTGACCTGGCTAGGTGGGTCATTGGTCTAAGCCGGGGGGTGACATGGACCTGCTTTGCATGGGCCAGTAGGCCTGCTGCAGTGTTCCTTCTTTCTTATGATTTTATGTATTTGGCTGGCTAGCTGGCTGGCTTTGGCTGTCTCTGTCTGTGTCTGTCTATATCTGTCTATATCTCTGTCTATCTGTCTATATCTCTGTCTATATCACTGTCTATTTGTATCTGTCTGTCACATGTACTCATAAATACAGTTATTATACATAATGTAAATTACCTAGGATAATCCAAAAATTCCAGGCCAAGTGCTATAGTGTTTGTAGATTTTTTTTTTTTTTTTCAACAAATCGGCCGTCTCCCACCGAGGCAGGGTGACCCAAAAAAGAAAGAAAATTCCCAAAAAGAAAATACTTTCATCATCATTCAACACTTTCACCACACTCATACATTATCACTGTTTTTGCAGAGGTGCTCAGAACACAACAGTTTAGAAGCATATACGCACAAAGATACACAACATATCCCTCCAAACCGCCAATATCCCAAACCCTTCCTTTAAAGTGCAGGCATTGCACTTCCCATTTCCAGGACTCAAGTCCGACTACATGAAAGTAACCGGTTTCCCTGAATCCCTTCACTAAATATTACCCTGCTCACACTCCAACAGATCATCAGGTCCCAAGTATCATTCGTCTCCATTCACTCCTATCTAAAACGCTCACACACGCTTGCTGGAAGTCCAAGCTCCTTGCCCACAAAACCTCCTTTACCCCCTCTCTCCAACCCTTTCGAGGACGACCCCTACCCCTCCTTCCTTCCCCTATAGATTTATATGCTTTCCATGTCATTCTACTTTGATCCATTCTCTCTAAATGACCAAACCACCTCAACAGCCCCTCTTCTGCCCTCTGAGTAATGCTTTTATTAACTCCACACCTTCTCCTAATTTCCGCACTCCGAATTTTCTGCATAATATTTACACCACACATTGCCCTTAGACAGGACATCTCCACTGCCTCCAACCGTCTCCTCACTGCTGCATTTACCACCCATGCTTCACATCCATATAAGAGTGTTGGTACTACTATACTTTCATACATTCCCTTCTTTGCCTCCATAGATAACGTTTTTTTGACTCCACATATACCTCAACGCACCACTCACCTTTTTTTCCCTCATCAATTCTATGATTAACCTCATCCTTCATAAATCCATCCGCCAACACGTCAACTCCCAAGTATCTGAAATCATTCACTTCTTCCATACTCCTCCTCCCCAATTTGATATCCAATTTTTCTTTATCTAAACCATTTGATACCCTCATCACCTTACTCTTTTCTATGTTCACTTTCAACTTTCTACCTTTACACACATTCCCAAACTCATCCACTAACCTTTGCAATTTTTCTTTAGAATCTTCCATAAGCACAGTATCATCAGCAAAAAGTAACTGTGTCAATTCCCATTTTGAATTTGATTCCCCATAATTTAATCCCACCCCTCTCCCGAACACCCTAGCATTTACCTCTTTTACAACCCCATCTATAAATATATTTAACAACCATGGTGACATTACACATCCCTGTCTAAGACCTACTTTTACCGGGAAGTATTCTCCCTCTCTTCTACACACCCTAACCTGAGCCTCACTATCCTCATAAAAACTCTTAACAGCATTTAGTAACTTACCACCTATTCCATATACTTGCAACATCTGCCACATTGCTCCTCTATCCACTCTATCATATGCCTTTTCTAAATCCATAAATGCAATAAAAACTTCCCTACCTTTATCTAAATACTGTTCACATATATAGTCATATATATAGTCGGACTTGAGTCCTGGAAATGGGAAGTACAGTGCCTGCACTTTAAAGGAGGGGTTTGGGATATTGGCAGTTTGGAGGGATATGTTGTGTATCTCTATACGTATATGCTTCTAAACTGTTATATTCTGAGCACCTCTGCAAAAGCAGTGATAATGTGTGAGTGTGGTGAAAGTGTTGAATGATGATGAAAGTATTTTCTTTTTGGGGATTTTCTTTCTTTTTTGGGTCACCCTGCCTCGGTGGGAGACGACCGACTTGTTGAAAAAAAAAAAAAAAATATATGCTTCAATGTAAACACTTGATCTACACATCCCCTACCCACTCTGAAGCCTCCCTGCTCATCCGCAATCCTACATTCTGTACCTCTAATTCTTTCAATTATAACCCTACCGTATACTTTTCCTGATATACTCAGTAAACTTATTCCTCTATAATTTTTACAATCTCTTTTGTCCCCTTTCTCTTTATATAAAGGGGACTATACATGCTCTCTGCCAATCCCTAGGTACCTTCCCCTCTTTCATACATTTATTAAACAAAAATACCAACCACTCCAGCACTATATCCCCCCCTGCTTTTAACATTTCTGTCATGATCCCATCAGTTCCAGCTGCTTTACCCCCTTTCATTCTACGTAATGCCTCACGTACCGCCACCACACTTTCATTCTGCTCTTCTTCACTCCTAAAAGATGGTATACCTCCCTGGCCAATGCATGAAATTACCGCCTCCCTTTCTTCCTCAACATTTAAAAGTTCCTCAAAATATTCTTGCCATCTACCTAATACCTCCCTCTCCCCATCTACTAACTCCCCTACTCTGTTTTTAACTGACAAATCCATACTTTCCCTAGGCTTTCTTAACTTGTTTAACTTGCTCCAAAATTTTTTCTTATTTTCATTAAAATTTCTTGACAGTGCCTCTCCCACTCTATCATCTGCTCTCCTTTTGCACTCTCTCACCACTCTCTTCACCTTTCTTTTACTCTCCATATACTCTGTTCTTCCTGTAACACTTCTGCTTTGTAAAAACCTCTCATAAGCTACCTTTTTCTCTTTTATCACACCCTTTACTTCATCATTCCACCAATCACTCCTCTTTGTAGATATAAGACATAAATAAACATGATGCAAGTAATAGCAATGTCACTTGCTCAGCAATCAGGGAGTGGCCCATACACCTCAAACCAACAGGTTTACTAGCTGCTTCCTGAGACAGAGACAAGCAGATGGAAAGATAAACACACACAGGCAGACAGAAAGACAGATAAGCAGAACTAGACAGACAGATAAGCAGAGCTGGGCAGACAGACAGACAGATAAATGTACAGATAGATTGACAGACAGACATAAACAGACATGTTTGTGTGCAAGAGTAAAAACATATACGTGTAAAGGCAAGGTTCCCCCCTCCAGCAGGGCACATTCTGACCCTTGTCATAACACCATGCTTCAAGGAGGTTCATGCTCCAGCATGTCTAAAACATTGCTGGGACCTATAAATACTTTGTATATATTTCTAGACAATAGTAAATGACCAGGGCAGGTGAAAATGTTCACCTGTCAGTGTGATTGTTACAATTTCAGCATATAATATTAGTGTCAGAACAAAGATTGGCTATGAAATCACAAGAACTATTATAAACTGTAATTATCAGAACATAAAAATTATATAAATTCAAATAAAAACGAGAGAAAAAGGCAAATCGGCAACACTTCTGCAAGCAGCAGGACTGGATGTTGCCGTCAGGTGAGCATCCAGAGCCAACTTCACTGTCTTATATCTCGGTAAGTACTGGTCCTAAATTTTTTATTTTTTGGTCTTATACCACAGAAAATACCTCTCTTTAATTTATAAACAAAAAAACGATTTTTTTATTTTTCAAAATATTCGGAGCGTCACGCAGGTGAACGTAGATCTGTGTTTGGACAGTTTAAGGGTTAATGAAACATTTTCCAACTAACCACATCTTCAGTTATATTCTCCCTTTTAATATTTAGCTCCATAAATTTGGCCAGTCAAATTATTTTCTTAAAGAAACACACACAGTTATGTTGATTAAGCTAAATAGTGATTTTGTGATTTAAATTTTTATTTTTGTTTTCACTTGAGCCTGCATACTAATAATATAATGGAAATCATTTTCAGCTGATGTTAGGTGACATGAATTGGACATGTACTGGTAACTGAAAGTTAACTAGCTACTAACTCTATATATATATATTAATGCTTTTGTTTTATGGCCTACTCTAAAGTCTGTTCCTAACCGCCTAAGAAGTGGGTGGTTAGGAAAGGACATCTGTGTGGATTATTCATCAACAAAAGTAATTATTAAGACTCTGTCTTCTGATCATGGCTGATGCATGCTTATTAATGCTGTATACAGTATTTTATTTTTCAGTCACTAGCCATATTTTGTTATATTCTTTTAGCTAAATTAGGTTCATATTGTTATTGACCACTTTCCTTGGTCACATTCCTTTCATAAAGTATTTTATGAAATTTTGTTTTTGGCCATGAATGAATCTTATGAACATCATCACTAATACCTTTGATGAGTTCCGAGAGTTTTTCTACTCCTGGAGCTCGACCATGGGCCATGCTAACATAGGATGATGTACAACTTCTGGAAACATTGAAGTCTCTTCTCTTTATTCTCAAAATATATTGTTACATAGTTAGACTTTACTGTTATATTTGAAATATTTGGGCACTTAACCCTTAAATGGTCCAAATGTATATATACGTTCTCTCACGTAGTGAGAGAACGTATATATACATTTGGCCAACGTATATATACATTTGGCCAATGTATATATACATTTGGCCAACGTATATATACATTGGCACGATAGGCCTAGGTCACCTAGACATGAGAGAATGGGTGTGCGCACTCAGTGTGTGTCATATGAAAAAAAATTGGGGATGCCTGGGTACCACATGCTCTTTTTTCCTATAAAAAAAAAAATTCTCAAAATATTTGGGGTGCTGCGCGGGTGAACGTATACATGTATATATACGTTTGGACCGTTTAAGGATTAATTAACCTCAGCTCGGCTGCCTCAGTATTTAAGGTACAGTAACATCCTTTTTTTTTTTTTTGACAAATGCCTTTTCTTACAGAGGACTTGTTTTCCTACTAATTATTTTCAGGTCTTGGTTCTGAAGTGGTTTATTTGTTCTTTGTGTTTTAGTGTATACAGTATAAGGTAAGTATTTCTGTGAGTTTAGATACTTTTACTGGCCCCTGGCATGATATGACAATCTGGTACCAAAATGACTGTTGTGGAAGCTGTTACAGTGCTATCTACCAGTGTTGTGAAGTGCAGCACTGCTGTATACCAATATGGTAGAAGCAGTGGCCTGACTGACTGACTACTGCAGCAGAGTGTATACCATCACTCACAATAAGGGATTGATTTGCACGGTCTCGCACAGTTCTGTTAGTGCAGTTTGTTCAGTTTTGACCAGTGAGCTAATATGAAAAGTTATCTGCAATTACACTCATCACTTAGGGGTAACCATCCAAGATATTGTGCTGAGAAATTGCACAGATATTGAAGGGGATTTAGTTAATGTGTTCTGCCTCTTTATGTAATTTCAAGAGAGGGGTCCACATTACCAGGAAAGTCAAGCAACTTTTCTCCCACATAATGACTAACAATGAGTGTGACTCATAAGGAAGAAGATCACGATAAATCTGCGTGTTCATGTGATTAGCCTGTTCATTTGAGTCCATGCATATCCTGTGTAAGAATATCTCCACATTTCAACAGAGTAGTGTCCACACCCATGTAGATTTCATCTGACACAGTTAATGTACTTACTAATAGTAGTGATTAAATGCAGCTGCCCATACCCATGTTTAGTACATCTTACTTGACACAGCTAAGGTACTCTATACTATACCTACTAAAGCAGCAATTGTAAATACACATGTTTCCACCTATATATATGTCTCATCTGTCATGGTCAAGGTACAATAAGCCCTCGATTTAATAAACTTCGGAAATACGGGGAAACATCTTCTGGGACTTTAAAATTACAACAAAAGAATATCATATATCCACTTACCAGCCAGCCACTTTCCTCTATTAGTCTGTTTAATTGAGGGTGTACCTTACCTACCAAAATCAGTGACTTCAAATCCACACATCTGCACCGATGTACATTTCCCCTAAGGTACTCTGCCTAATAATAGCAATGACCGTAAACACAAGTGTCCACACCTGTGTACATCTCACCTGACACAGTTCAAGTATTAAACTTACTAACATTGATGGTAAACACTGAATGCCTTAAGGTCATAACCTTGTTTGATCCCTTCGTATCAGTGATTGAGGTACAGTGGAACCTCAAAAATCTAACTTAATCCGTTCCAGGAGCTAGTTCTAAATTTGAAAAGTCTGAAATTCGAAGCAATATTTCCCATAAGAAATAATGGAAATACAATTAATCCGTTCCAGAAACCCAAAAAATATTCACAAAAATAATACATTTTATAGAGATTAATTACAGTTTTACATACACACAACAAATGCTATAGTCTTTAATTATGTATAGTAATATAAAATAAAATTTTTACTTACCTTTATTGAAGATTGGTGATGGCATCTGGAGTCATTGGACCCCAGTCTCGCAAAATAACTGTCTACAGTCGTTTGTTTCTGTCTCACAAAATAACTGTCCACAATTGTCTGTTTCTGTCTCACAAAATAACTGTCCACAATCGTCTGTTTGTCTCACAAAATAACTCCACAGTCGTCTGTTTCTGTCTCACAAAATAACTGTCCACAGTCGTCTGTTTCTGTCTCACAAAATAACTCCACAATCGTCTGTTTGTCTCGCAAAATAACTCCACAGTCGTCTGTTTCTGTCTCACAAAATAACTCCACAATCGTCTGTTTGTCTCGCAAAATAACTCCACAGTCGTCTGTTTCTGTCTCACAAAATAACTGTCCACAATCGTCTGTTTGTCTCACAAAATAACTCCACAGTCGTCTGTTTCTGTCTCACAAAATAACTCCACAGTCGTCTGTTTCTGTCTCACAAAATAACTGTCCACAATCCTCTGTATATCCTGGCAAGCTCAACAAGTCTCGCACCACTCTCATACTTCTGTATTACATGTATTTCCTTCTTCACATCTATGGTGTTTCTCACTTTCTTTACCACAGGGGTACTGCTAGCAAGTTTCTTTGGGCCCATGGCAGCTTATTTCACAGTCCCACAAGTACTAAACACAACGAAATAATCGTAAAATGTGTGGGTGAGATCGCAGGTTAGTGTTCACTCAAGCATAAACAAAGCTAGACTGCTCATGGCGCCTGTGCGGGGACGCGGACAGAGCGGGCCAGCGGACAGGTCCTGTACCCGGCGGTCCGAAATTTGAAACGCGTTCGATTTTTGGTACACAGTTTGTCCGAAAAAATGGTCTTATTTTCGAAACGTTCGATATTTGGTATGTTCGATTTTCAAGGCTCCACTGTAATTAGTGTCTTACCATAATAAGGTGTTATTAGTCTAATGCACTCTGTCTTAAGTCATTAATGTAGTAGAAGGAGCAACAGCCTTATTTTTTTCCCTGTTCTGCCTGCAGCTTCAGGCAGACATTTCAGGTATGACCTTTCTGATAATAGTGATATATAACCTTGTTACACTTCCCATTTGACTTCTTGAATCCTCCAACTTTGTCGAGCTGGTATAAACCTTGGTAATTGTCACCAGCAAGTGGTTAAAAAAAAAAAAAGACATGCCAGCAGACACTAGGATATCTATATTTGAAATAATTATACTGTGTCCTAGTGTTTACTGATGTGTGTGTTTTATAAACCAACAGCTGAGCGCTCAGCCTCACTTGAGAGTGAACTCTTGCTGGGCAGCAGCAGCGACAACATCCTACTTATGATATTTACTATTATGTCTTAGCTAATTACTAGGCCTTTAACTCTGATTAGGTAAACCTTGAGAGTGAGAACAATGGCCAGTGATGAGGGAAGGATACAGAAATATAGTAATAAGCAAAATACTTTTGTAAGTTTGTCGTTATGTGTAGTTTTTTTTATCCCAGTGTTTGATAATATTTTTTGAGAAGTGCATATGTGTTTATTTAATACTGATAACATTGAAAGGCCAACATGTGACAAGTTTGAATGGCTTTCACTAACTCTTATTCTTTTCTCCTGCAGTTCTCAATTGTCTTCGTTTATCAACGTCAGAAGTGACACTTAAACTAAAAACTGGTGAGTTGTTTTCCTATAATAATTTATTTTAATACTATCTGTTAATGTATTGCATCCTGTTAACTGCTTGTGTATTAAAAATGGAATGATCACTGAGTTGTAACCTGTTATATTTGTTATCAACAGATGCAGGAATTCAGCAGCGTGTACAACAATACCTAGCAACACCAAACAATCCTGATGTATTACGAACAGCGATTACTCAGGATGACCTGCAGGGTGTAAAACACATCAAGGCCAAAAAATCTTCCAGTAGAACACCGCCTGAACAGTCTTCTTCAACGCCACCTTCTCTTCCCAGTCCCACACTGTCTGATGCCTCTGACAGAACATCCATCAGCCATGGGTCAAACCATACAGCATCTGAGAATGGTTTGCATTTGAAAGATAGAACAACAACAGAAAATGAGCGAAACAGGCAGAAGAAACCCAAAAGTGAAGCGTACTTGATGACAGGTGACCTTATTTTGAATCTTTCCCGGACTTCCCATGATCCCAGTTGGCTACCCCAGCAGAAAACTGTTGACGATTTGCGAAAGTCAGGTAGCGCCAGTGTTCCCACAAGTCCTAACGAAACTGACATATGTGGTAGCAGGTTAGCCAAACATGAAGTGGGAAGTCCGCAGAGTTTGTGTTCACCTGTGTCTGTTGATAGTAATGCTAGTGGTGTGCAATTTACTTACCCCCCAACCAGTACTTCCGTGAGAATATCCAAGTCGGAAGATCACCTGCAGTACCAGAAGGATAATATGTGTGCAGTTAACATAGAGCTTGATGATGATGTAACGTCTTCACTAAACACCCTTCTAGATACTTGTGATGATCATAGCACTTCCCCTATTCCTCATGAGGACCGTGATCGCCGCATTGTATGGACTTTTAATGCCCCAACTTCCCCTGACAGTGTTCACTCAAGCCATGATTCTGACAGTCCCCTGATCAGATCTCCCTCCCCTACCTCACCCCAGTCTCCAACATCCTCCATGCAGTATTCATGTAGTGGAGTGTACGATAAAATGTGTAGTGGCCGTGATTCGCTTGGCAGCTCTAACAGATCTGAGAATGTTTGCTCTAACAGCTCTAGCCTAACTAGTCCGGACACAGATGTGCCTGATGAACTTGAGTGGGATGATACAACTCCAACTTTGCATATCCCTTCCTCTTATGTGAATAGTTTTGGTACCAAAGATTTTCTTCCCAACGGTCACAATATGGGTGGTGTAATGACATCTGAGAATAGAGGCCTAGTTTCTGATAAAGCCAAAGTAAAGAAACAGGATGAAAATCGGATTGTAATAAGAGTAGAAGGACCTGATAAGAACAGCCGTAGAAAACGACCCCAACACTTACAAAAAAGTGGTGAGCCCCTTCATTGTGAGCACCAGGACACTAATGACCCCTTACGTGACCCTGATATAACCCCCACTAACACTCGCCCGCCCACCCCTGGCTCAGGCACCCTCTCCCCAGATACACTTGCTTATCAGGAGTTACGTGAATCTGAGGATGAAATTACATGTCTTTCAGAAGAAGACGGAACTGGCAAGGCTTCTATACGAACCTCCAGCACCACCTCTCCTCCTCTTAGTGAGGATGAGTCTGACATTGACTCTCTGCACAGCTTTCACTACAGTCCCAAGGCTGTGGACATCCCATCTGCGGTTAGGTTGGCAAAGCGGCTTATTACCCTTGATGGCTTCAAGAAGTCCGATGTTTCCAGACATCTTTCTAAAAAGTAAGTAAATTTCTAGTTTTAAATTATTACCTAATAATAATTTGTTTATTCAGTATGGTAGCTGACTTAGAAGAAGAATTACCCAAATTATTTATTACTGACTCCTAGTTTTAATTACTAGACCCAGCTTAATTACCAAACCAGATTATTAATTACCAGATTTATACATAATTATTAAATCAAATACACCTACCATCCGACTTATGACCGAGCTCGGTTCCAAGAAACTGGTCGTAAGTCGAAATGGACGTAAGTCGAACTTTACTACTGAATATTAACATCACATTTTTGTAATGACTTTATTTTATTGTTTTATTTAGGTATTTCATGTTTTACTTTATTTTTTATGCTGTTAGTACTGTATTTTATACTGTAAAGTTTAGGATAAACACTGTGTACAACACAAATAGTTGTTTATTTCCCAGAAATTTGGCAAAAAAAACACATGGTCGTAAGTCGAGCAGGTCGTAAGTCGGATGGTAGGTATACTTAATTTATTGATGTAGGTGATTATTAGTTATCAAACCCACATGTAGACTCACAATATCAATTACCTGACCCACATAATTCGTTATTAACCCAAATAATTATCAGACCCAGATCATTAATTACCAAACCAAAATAATTAATTGCTAACTCAGCTCATTAATAAATTAATTACTGATCCAGAGCCTTATTTACTAGACCCAGACAATTATTTACCACACCCCAGGCTATTAATTGCCATACCCAGTTATTAATGAATGCATTAGGTTTCGTGAGAGTTTAAAACTACAGCACTTGAAGTTCTTATTTTTTTTAATGAACCTTCCATTTTTCTTTTTAAATTTAGTAATGTATAAGGGAGAAGGGGTTACTAACCCCTTACTCCCAGCATTTTGGCCACCTCTTACAACATGCATGGTTTATGCAGGAAGAATTCTTTTCCATTTCCCCATGGAGTTAAGAGGAAATAAGAACAAGAATTATTAAGAAAATAGAAGAAAACCCAGATAGGTGTGCAAATATATGTGTGTGTACTTGCATGTGTAATGTGACACAAGTGTAAGTAGAAGTAGCAAGATACACCTGTTATCCCGCATGTTTATGAGACAGAAAAAAGACACCAGCAATCTTACCATCGTGTAAAACAATTACAGGTTTCCATTTCACATTCACTTGGCAGGACAGTAGTACAGTACCTTCCTGGTTGGTTGCTGTCTACCAACCTACTACCTATATTGAAGTTCTTTGGTTAATTTATATATAATTATCGATTGTATATAGATTCGTATATTTTTTTGACATTTTCTGTGGGATGGACAAGTTAAACTTGTAGATAGGCTTTCAATGTTTATTGCTGATTTCTAATACTGTCTGTATAATCTGTGTTATATAAGTAAATATATTTCTCTGTGACAAGGGTGTAATGAGTGACCAGTGATGATGTCCCATATTTTACCAGTTTAATGGACTATTTACTCATGGCCTATATATGGAATCATTTTACTTTTCTAGCTTCTTTTAGTTGTCCCTTGTCCATTTTCTATGTAAGCTACTAGTTGCTCTCTTGATTGTTATTCCTGTCATTCTCACAACACCTCTTGACAGGATAAGTCTGGTTTTATCATCATTAGGTAAGTTTTTATAATATCTAAGCAATTTTTAATTTGGGGTGGGTGGGAGGGGGGGGAGGTGAAGCAGTTATATATTTCTTTTTTGTTTAAAGCTAACACCTTCCCTGGGAGGCAAACTGTTGTCTGGCAAATAGCAGATGAATAGTATACTACTGGACTGCCACTTTACAAGAGCAGCAGTCACTATATTTGAATTTATTCACCCAGTGCCTGAATGCATTTGGGTCTATTTGTGCAATTATTTCATCACCTCTCATTTTTTCTAAGGCCTTGTGGGTTTGCATAAAAAATATGTAAAATTTATTGGTGCCCAAGCTACTGAACATCTTACTGAGGAGGCAGACTTGTCTGTTAAGCATCAGGAGGAATCTATATCTGATTTTTTTCATGTCCCCACAGAAGAGTTGTCTTCCCAGTACCCTAGTCCTTTTGTAATGGCTGTAATAGTTATGAGTGCAAGATCTTCGAAGTTCTTTTCTTATATCCTTAGACATGACCACTGACCTCTTGATAATGATCTCTTCTGGGAACGGCTGGAAAACTGTGATAAATGTTTTTAATCACCTTGCAGGGCATGACATACCCACTTGATTAATTTTTGTAAAAACTGTAATGTGCTCTAGGTCAGTCATGTTATACTCTCCTATTAGGGCTTGCTCTGTGGAAACTTGATGCCAACTCTCCTTGAAGACAGTACCGCTGTGCTCTGAACCATGATACTATTTTTATTTGAGCATCTTTCATTTTCTTTCCAGACTCTCAAAGTGTATGTATACTTTGTTTCAACTTTTGAAAAACACTTTGCAGCAATGTATAATGTAAATAATAGGACACACAGAGCAAGCTTTTATTAAAATGACTTGAGCTTTATTAAATGGCATAGAAGTGACATAGAGAACACTGCACTCCTTCCTTATAATGGCCATCAGTCAGATTGCTAAGAGGAAGGTTGGTTCAGTTGATAGGAGAGGTATAAGTGAGATCTGAGTTGCTGAGTGGGCAGTGAGGTATAGAATATCTACATGGGTAGGATTATGTGGAATGTGACATTTTAGAAGTGTGAGCAAGTGTATTTGAAATAGTGAAGACACCATGGTTATATTTGAAGGTCTCTTGAGACCTGGATGATGGCAGCATCAAGACACTAACACCTGTTTCTGTCATTCATATGGAATGAAATAATTTGAGCCAAAATGAATGCTGTGTGGCAAAAGCTCTGACCTAAATGAATCCACATCCTCCATGGTTTCAAGATAACTCAAGACATTCAGAGGAATGTAATGCACTGACACAGTGTTGTACTGTACTACACTTTAGCATCGCTGCATCCTGTTAATAAATATATACTGTACTATGTTATGGACTTTTGTTCCAGCATCATATGCAAGTACTAATTCATTATTAGTAGATGTTAAAGACTGGCAGATATTCCCTACAAGCATGCTTGAAAGGTGCACAGTGCAGAGCTAAATAGGATTTTATAACACTGCATTTTTCCCAGGGTAGAGCTTCAAGGCATGACACAATAAAGCTCTACCAAGAGTAAAATGTAGTCTTTAATAAAAGTTTGCTCTGCACCAAGTGTCTTTCTACCATGTATTAAGTTAATTAGCCCTCTCACTGTCTAGACCTATGAAATTAATATTGCTCTCAGTGTGCACCTTTAAAAAAAAATTCTTCTGAAATGATTGAGAATCTTCTGAAAGTAATGACACCAAAAGTATGAAATTTGATGGAAAATTTACAGAATTATGTAAATGCTATTTATGCATTGGTGATTTCTCCCACTTTGAGTCTGGTTTTAAGCCAATTCCATTGGTCTGTTCAACCAAATTCTTAACTATTTTGCTATTTTCCATTCTTTTAATTGAACACAAGAAACCACCCTTTCCACTATCAGAACTACCCAATAAATTGCACAGAAATAAGTAATTTGACAAATTTTAAGCAAAATTAAAAAAGTTGCAATTTTAAAAATGTCCAAAATAAGCACTTGACATACCAGGCACTGAAACATTTCCTCTGTTCATAACTCATATCCCCAGACCTGCCCTATATTACATTTGCCTTCCATTTTTAATTCATCACAAACAATTGAAGTTTTACCCTATTTCTTGGATAATAAAATAGAACCTGGAATAATTGCTCATGGTTTGTTTCATCTCAGTAATTGAATCAGACCAATTAAAAACCCCTTCCAACAAACTAGGGGGGTGTAGGGGGGACCTTAACCATTCTCAGGAAAATCAGAATAAAATTAATATTTTGATTACTTTAACCCTTAAATGGTCCAAATGTATATATACGTTTTTTCAACATCTGAAAGTATGTAAAAAAATGTAGATCTTTTTTTTTGTTTTGTTTTACATGTGAAGACGTGTAAAAAAACTTTTATCTACTTTTTTTTTTGTTATATTTGAAAATATGTAAAAAAAAGTAGATCTACTTTTGTAGCACTACGAATTTGAACGCCGATCTGTTTGGATCGTTTAAGGGTTAATTGGTAAATCAACCAAATAAATATAATAGATCAGACAATTTCTTGAATTTCATGCATGACCAAATCTGTTTTCTTCAATGTCTTCAGCAATGAATTCAGTAGAGCGGTTGCCGAGGAGTACCTTAACTACTTTGAGTTCCGTGGAGACACCCTGGATAAGGCTCTTCGCAAGTTTCTAGACAAATTTTGCCTAGCAGGGGAAACTCAGGAGAGAGAACGTGTCTTAGTTCATTTCTCTCACCGATTCTTAGAATGTAATCCTGGTACTTTCAACTCACAAGGTAAGCACAGAATAGGTAAGTAGCAAACTGGTAACAAAATTACTGATGTTTAAGCTAGCCTTTAAACTGAGTTGCAAGGCTATGAAGCATACAGGATTTGTGGGAAGGGAAGAAGTAGGTGAGGTAGTAAGCAGGTTGTTGGGTAAGCATCAATGAATGTGATTAAGACTGAGATACTGAAAACAGGTGAAAATATTGTTTTGAAATGATTCATACATTTGTATAATGTATTTAGGGCAGAAAGGAGCATGCCTAAGGATTAGCAGAGAGCATACATAGTTTCCTTGTATAGGAGAAAGGGAAAGAATAAGAGAGAGGTTAAGAATTGTAGGGGACTAAGTATGTTAAGTAAACAGGGTAAAGTTTATGAAAGAATTACTATTCAAATAGTTACCAGTATGTGAATGACAGAAAATTGGATTACAGAGGAACAAAGATTTGGGAAGAAAAGGCAATGTGTGGACCAAGTGCTTACATCCGTGCATAAAAGTGAATGATAGATAAGGGAAGGGAGGCAAAATAGGTGGTAAGTTGTTAAAAATTATAGTTTATACAAGGAGAGTGAAGCTTTGTAAGAAAAAATAAGAGGAATATTTTCTCTTAAAATTGGTTTTTAAAAAGGATGTGCAGAACAATTAGGTTGAAAAGATCTAGGTAACGAGAGTAAGAAATCTAAACAGTGTCTTTAGTTATTTCAGAGTGGAATGTATTACAGATGGGTCTATGAAAGATAATGTGAATTGCAGAATGGACCCAAGAAAAAAACAATAAGAATGTTTGAAGAGTCTGTTGAAAGAATGGATGCAAAAAAGGGAAATATACACTATTTCAGAATTTGTTGACAGGCAGCTGAATCATCATCATAATAGAGTAAGAAACTTGCTGATTAGAGTGATATGCCAATTAATAAAAACTGCCACAAGTGACATTCCAGAGTAAATTTCATAAGTGAGGATAAAGAAAGCCACTTATGTACAGTTTAGGACATTTATTTGAAGAAGCCAGTCATGGCAAAATACTTCCATTAGTAAATATCCCAAATGGTACAAAAGTGTCTTTTTCCACATCTTGTCAGTATCACCATGCCATTCACTTTCCTTTCATAGTTGACATTATTATGATAAGTGCCAAATTAATATGGAATTATTAACCTTAAAATTTAAACTAAAAGCTAAAGATTTATATTGTAGATGCTGTTCACACCCTGACTTGTGCGCTGATGCTGCTAAACACGGACCTTCATGGGCAAAGTGTAGGGCGCAAGATGACCTGTAATGAGTTCATCGACAATCTGGCAGACCTTAATGATGGGGAAAATTTTCCAAGAGAAGTGCTCAAGTCTCTATACCATGCCATGCGTAATCAGCCACTTCAGTGGGCCACGTGAGTATTGTCGGAGTCGGTCAAAAACTTCTTACCAGACTCCTTCAGGGAAATGCCTTGATACGGGTGAAGGGTTTTTGATTGAAAGAATCAGAGCTCCTCTTCCCTTCTATACGCTGAAGCTGATTACCTTTCCTTCCCAAGTCATTGTATAACCCCTGTGAGTTTAGTGCTTTCTGATATTTTTTTTTTGTTTTAACAAGTCGGCCATCTCCCACCGAGGCAGGGTGACCCAAAAAAGAAAGAAAATCCCCCAAAAGAAAATACTTTCATCATCATTCAACACTTTCACCTCACACATAATCACTGTTTTTGCAGAGGTGCTCTTAACACAGCAGCTTAGAAGCATATACCTATAAAGATATACAACATATCCCTCCAAACTGCTAATATCACGAACCCCTCCTTTCTGATAAATATAATAATAATTCCTTCCAGATGAAACTGTATCAGTTAGTGGAGTAATCTTATTGGTGCTTTTATTGCCAGGGAGTGTCTGATTACTAGAGTTACTGTACATAACCTTTTTATTGCCAGGGAGTGCCTGATTACTAGAGTTACTGTACATAACCGTTTTATTGCCAGGGAGTGCCTGATTACTAGAGTTACTGTACATAACCTTTTTATTGCCAGGGAGTGTCTGATTACTAGAGTTACTGTACATAACCTTTTTATTGCCAGGGAGTGTCTGATTACTAGAGTTACTGTACATAACCTTTTTATTGCCAGGGAGTGCCTGATTACTAGAGTTACTGTACATAACCGTTTTATTGCCAGGGAGTGCCTGATTACTAGAGTTACTGTACATAACCGTTTTATTGCCAGGGAGTGCCTGATTACTAGAGTTACTGTACATAACCGTTTTATTGCCAGGGAGTGCCTGATTACTAGAGTTACTGTACATAACCTTTTTATTGCCAGGGAGTGCCTGATTACTAGAGTTACTGTACATAACCGTTTTATTGCCAGGGAGTGCCTGATTACTAGAGTTACTGTACATAACCGTTTTATTGCCAGGGAGTGCCTGATTACTAGAGTTACTGTACATAACCGTTTTATTGCCAGGGAGTGCCTGATTACTAGAGATACTGTACATAACTTTTTTATTGCCAGGGAGTGCCTGATTACTAGAGATACTGTACATAACCTTTTTATTGCCAGGGAGTGCCTGATTACTAGAGATACTGTACATAACCTTTTATAAGAACCATCATTTTTTTCAGCATTTCACAAAAACTTATTTTATTATATGCATGGCTTTACAAAATTTTTTAACTCTTTGCAACAGAGTATGCTGCAGGAATTTGATATGTGTTTACAGTGTAATTAAAGCTAATATGTGATGAGCTAGAAATCTACAGTCTCTTTAGATTTGTTCTTGTTTTTACAACTGTAGAATTTTTTATCATAATTACTTAAATTTTCTTAATGCAAAATGCCATAGGGCAGTACACATCACCAAGTAAAGCTAAACATCTGTTGATAAAGATTTTGATTAAATTTATGACAGTAGAACATTATATATGAAGGATACTGCAGAAAATGAGTGTGTTATTTATTTCGATTTTTATACAAATAACTCGCACATAGAAGAAAGAAACCTGTAACAACGTTTCGGTCCAACTTGGACTGAAACGTCAACAAAAGCTTCTTTTTCCCATGTGCGGGTTATTTGTATATTGTTGCAGTCACAGTACTGTGCCTTTTTGTTCTTTATTTCAGTTTCTTTTTACTTGTCTTTTCATATATCAGTTCTTTTCATTCTTGTACATGTGTTCAGTGATGATGATGATGGAGAGACAGAAGGTAGTGGGGCTAGCAAATCAGGTGGTGCAGGTGGTGACTCGCAGGCAGCGGTGGGAAGCAACCCCTTCCTCGCACCACCAACTGGCAATGGCATTCAGTACAAGAAGGGGTACATCATGCGGAAGTGCTGCACTGATCCTAATGGAAAGAAAAGTGAGCAGGTTGATGCTTGTCTTGTAGTGTGATTTTTTCTTTAACATTACAGTATATGAATAACTAAAGTGTAATGAACACTTGTTAATGCTCACTAATAACCCACATGCTGAAGAGGAACCTTCTGGGATCCTCTTCAGCAGATCCTCTTCTGCTGAAGAGGATCTTATAAGGGGGTCAAAATGTACAGATCAGTTAATCTCCAGAGTTTTTATCTCCATGTGGGTTATTATTGAGCATTAGAGTATATGCATCTAGTCAGTCAGAAAAAACAACTACTGTGTACATCTTGATAAAACTCTAACAGAGTTAAAAGTTGTACTAATAAAAGCATGTCTTAACATGCCTTAACATGTCTTAACATGTTGCACATGTTAAGACATGTGCAACATCTGGGTATCTTTATTGTAGATGTTTTGCCATCCAGTGGCTTTATCAATACAGATTCTAGGACATAATTAGAAGACTAGAACTATATACAGAATATGAGGTAATCAGTCCCTCAGCCTTGGAGTTTGTGTTGAGAGCACCGTGGTGGTAGAGATTCTGGAGCAAAGGCAAGGAGACTGGCATTTATATAGGCGTCAGTGGATAGGGACGTGTAACAGACAAGGGTATAGTCACTGGTAGGCGGGATTCCCCAGTGGAAGTAGGTCCTACCCAAAGGGATGGGTTAGTTGTAGTAGCCGTGAAGAAGGTCTTGTAGATATCCTCTGAACCAAGATTCCATGATGTTGCAGTGTCTGACACGTTGTGCAAGAAAGGTATAAAATACCAACAAGCTTGTTTTGCAACCTGTCTTTTCTTGCCTATTGTTGGCAGTATGTCATTTTATTCCTATATGCAAAATATTTATGGTGCTTGACCTTAGATTCAAGTTTATTTTGCAGAATTAACCCTAATTTTTCTTTTGTATCAAGACAACTTTTTATGAATATAGTAGTTTTGTAGCAAATAAAAGCAGCAAGTGAAGTGTCATATTTTATGTGGATCCTCACTTTGATATTCTATTTTTGATTTTTAGTTTTAGTTTACTACAGTACTGTTTATAAGTGTCTGTAGCACATTTTTAGATTTCATTTCATGTGAGCAATTTATTGCAGTTGTATAATAGCCAAATAACCATGTGAAATTCAGTTGGCAAAAGTTTGTACATTTCTTCTAGAGTATGGAACAATTGAAGGTGTTTAATGTATCTGACAAGGATGTAATTTGTGATTCTGTGTTTCTCTTCAAATCTATGATCTAGTATTTTTTTTTTTTTTTTTTTTTTTTTTTTTTTAAAAAAGTCGGCCGTCTCCCACCGAGGCAGGGTGACCCAAAAAAGAAAGAAAATCCCCAAAAAGAAAATACTTTCATCATCATTCAACACTTTCACCACACTCGCACATTATCACTGTTTTTGCAGAGGTGCTCAGAATACAACAGTCTAGAAGCATACACATATAAAGATACACAACATATCCCTCCAAACTGCCAATATCCCAAACCCCTCCTTTAAAGTGCAGGCATTGTACTTCCCATTTCCAGGACTCAAGTCCGACTATATGAAAATAACCGGTTTCCCTGAATCCCTTCACTAAATATTACCCTGCTCACACTCCAACAGATCGTCAGGTCCCAAGTACCATTCGTCTCCATTCACTCCTATCTAACACGCTCACGCACGCTTGCTGGAAGTCCAAGCCCCTTGCCCACAAAACCTCCTTTACCCCCTCTCTCCAACCCTTTCGAGGACGACCCCTACCCCGCCTTCCTTCCCCTATAGATTTATATGCTTTCCATGTCATTCTACTTTGATCCATTCTCTCTAAATGACCAAACCACCTCAACAACCCCTCTTCTGCCCTCTGACTAATACTTTTATTAACTCCACACCTTCTCCTAATTTCCACACTCCGAATTTTCTGCATAATATTTACACCACACATTGCCCTTAAACAGGACATCTCCACTGCCTCCAACCGTCTCCTCGCTGCTGCATTTACCACCCAAGCTTCATACCTATATAAGAGTGTTGGTACTACTATACTTTCATACATTCCCTTCTTTGCCTCCATAGATAACGTTTTTTGACTCCACATATACCTCAACGCACCACTCACCTTTTTTCCCTCATCAATTCTATGATTAACCTCATCCTTCATAAATCCATCCGCCGACACGTCAACTCCCAAGTATCTGAAAACATTCACTTCTTCCATACTCCTCCTCCCCAATTTGATATCCAATTTTTCTTTATCTAAATCATTTGACACCCTCATCACCTTACTCTTTTCTATGTTCACTTTCAACTTTCTACCTTTACACACATTCCCAAACTCATCCACTAAACTTTGCAATTTTTCTTTAGAATCTCCTATAAGCACAGTATCATCAGCAAAAAGTAACTGTGTCAATTCCCATTTTGAATTTGATTCCCCAAAATTTAATCCCACCCCTCTCCCGAACACCCTAGCATTTACTTCCTTTACAACCCCATCTATAAATATTACATATAAGTATTACATATATTTAATTAACCATAATATTTTTGTTTACTTTAAGCTGCATTTGGGAAGCGTTCGTGGAAAATGTGGTTCTGTGTGATACAGGATTTAGTGCTGTATTTGCACAAAGATGAACAAGGAGCCCGACGTGGACCACAACATGCTCAGTTAGGGCACAATGCTATTCGTCTGCATCATGCTCTTGCAACTCGAGCCCATGATTACTCTAAAAAGGAACATGTTTTCCGATTGCAGACAGCTGATCAGGCTGAATATTTGCTACAGACAAGGTATAGTAATAATTGAACTGCCGAATTGACCATTTGTTGAAAGAAAGGCAGCATTCCTAGAGTCTTTAATCATTCAGTACCTAGTCATTATTGAAAAGTGTAATTAATTAATTACACTTATAGAGCCTTGGTATTATAAAAGTAAAATTATTGACTTGACATGTAATTTTATGTTCCCTCACTGTATGATGCCCTCCAAAAGAAACCCCTGAAGGTGTATGTCTTGTTTTGAGTTACTAATACAGTGGCTTGCACCTCAGTGATAGCAAAGAACTTCAGGCCTGGATAGACACCATCAACCTAGTGGCAGCAAGCCTTTCTGCAGCTCCGCTGCCTGGAGCTGTTGGCTCTCAACGCAAGTTCCAGCGGCCACTTCTTCCTTGTAGTATCACAAAGCTCAATCTGGTATGTTATTTTAATTTCTTAATTGATGCTGTCTGATTCATATCAACTATTGTTTGCTCCTACAAGTTGGGCTCTCTAAACTTCCTTTTGTATGTAGGAGAAAGGGGGGATAATTTTCCAGTAAAAGTGGGCCTTAAGGAAGTTTGATGTCTTCATGATTGTTTACCATGTATTTTGATACGATTGCAAATGATGTGAATACTAGGATGTTGGAGAGATGTGTGGGACTAAAAGATAATGAATTTGATGCAAAGTAGGAGTTGTCATAGTTGCTCTTTGTTAATGACAGTTCTTTTGGGAAATTCTGAGAGAAGTTGCAAAGGTTGGTGGAGGAATTTGGGAGGTCATATGAAAGAAGAAAATTAAATGTGAACATAGGAAAATGTGAGGAGTTGAGAGTGAAAAAAACAATCTTGGCAGTGAAAGATTGGCTATCAGATTGTAGTTAAAGGGTATAGAGGAAGTAAAGGGAGTTTACTTGTCAGCAGATAAGTCTGTGAAAAATAAAATGAGCCATAGAATTGAAGAGGGTTAAAAGGTGGGTGATACATTGAGGCATTTACAGAGACAAAAAATTTTACCCATGAAGGCAAAAGAGGTGTTATACCAAAATAAAGTATAGATACTTTGTATTTTGATTTGCATTGTTAAAGAATCTTAGGTTGTGATTAGATCTTGTATACTTAGTTAAATGATCATAGGATAGAGTCAGGACTGATGAATTTTCATATTCATTTATGAATTAGAGTTACCTTGCTTATCAGGCTTTCTGTAAATAGTTAAATGATTTGTGAATATTTATTTCACTGCATAACAACAAGTACCCACATTTTGATTATTATTATTTTTCTAGACTGAACAAGTTGAGGACCATACACAGCGATTAGCACAGCTAGAACAGGAGCTGGAGGACCACAAGGCTCACCCCCCTGAGAAAAATAGCAAAGCCTATTCCATGTCCAATTATCGGGAAAAGGAAGCATACCTCATCAAGGAGGTAAGTCTTGTCTTTTGCATGTTTAAGAAGCAATAATTAATAACCCATTAGTAAATAAATGTGACTATTCATTGTTGTAGGGATTTGATTGGTTAATTCCAGAAGCAAACAAGTCTGTCCTATTAACTATGCAATGGAACACCAGCAGTTAATGTCCAGTTTACAGCTCTATGTGAAATGCTCAGTATTAATTTTAGCTGCACAAGATTGTATACTACAAGTCTGTGATGCCCTCTGATGCTGTGGACTGTATGGGCACTACACTTAACATGTTTTCCTTCAAGAGGAGTGAATAATCAGTTCATACTCATTCATGATAGGAATGGGGCAAATGATTGTTTCTCATGTATAAGGAGTTTCTAGTTTGCAAGTACAAATCATGAGCTTACACTGATTGTATTCCTGATTATTGTGTGGTCAGTTTTTGAATTCTTGTTGGTAATTAGGTATCTGGTTTAGGTTGGGAGTATCACTGTTTTAGGTTAGGATTATGTATCATGTTTCAGGTTAAATATTCCTAGTGGTAACAAATACTTTGTTACCGTTACATTATTTTTTTTTTTTTCAGCTTCTTTGTTTCCAGACAATATTTCAAGAATGTCTCTTCACATTGATTTAAAATTTAAAGGACATGTGGCATTTACCAACTGTTATTCAAATGTTAACTATTTTAATAACTCAAAGACCCATCCCTAGCAAATAATGAATACATTTTTCAATCCCTGAATGAGCAGTTGATCCCACATGAGGCAAGGCACCCCGCTTGTCATGGGAGAGAATCAAGCATTAGTACGTATTATTGCTGACATCACCAAAGAAAGATTTCGCTGCTTGTGTTAAAGATTTATCAACCAAGCTAAGAAATGCTGCAACCTGTTATTCTGTATATAATTGGTGATAGTACCTATACACTAGTTGTTCAATATACGGGAAACTGTTTTGAAGTATGAAAAAATTCTTGTAAAAGAACCATAGGAACTCACTTTAGAATATATCACACACTCCTTCAGAACAGTTTTTTTCTTATGGGACCATGGGGAAAATGCAGCTTTGGAATCTTACCACCAGCAAGCAGAATGGGGTATAAAACTGAAACAGGAGCCTGAGAAGGGCACAACCAGCATTAGAATACAATATGCCTAGCAAGGGAGATCCTGTGGCTCCCAAAGACACTGCCACTGTATTCACACACAGGCTCTTGGATAGGTCTCATCAATTAAGTACACAAGCATAATTACACAGGCTAATTCCACGAGCACACATCGATGACCCAGGTACCAGTGACATGGTAGAGCACAAATATTGATTTGTCCATAAAAGGCATTTTTTAGTTGTCCATAAAACCAGGTCTCCTAAATCTTTAGACAAAGATGAGGTGCTAAGGCTTATCAGACATAGATGACTAAAGGAGTTTGGCTCTGTGATGTGTTTAAAGACCCATCAATGGAAGATTTAAACTCCACAGGAAAGATACAGCCCTTGAGAGGGAAACCCAGTGTATGTCTTTGAAACGGTCAGTGGAGTGTATGGGACCCCTTCACTTATTAATATGTTATCCCCAGATGTGAATCTCACACCTCAACATATTAAATATCTTATCTTTAGATGCAAGTCTTCATATCTCTAATCATTAAAATATATTATCCCTATCTGTGAGTCTCACCCCTCCACTTATTAAATATATTATCCTCAACTGAGAGTTTCGTCCCTCCACCCATTAAATGCATTATCCCCAGCTGCAAATCTCACCCTTCCATTCATTAAACATGTTATCACCATCTTGAGTTTCCCCCCTCCACTCATTATATATATTAGTCAAAGAGTCCACATTGTTTTTAATAGACTTTAAATCATTGTTTTATAATTTTTTAATATTTATTTAAATGATTTTGTTTGTGCATATTTTATGCAAGTTAAAATATTATCAACACATTCGGTTTTTAACATATAAGTGTGACAAAGGATTACATACAGAATCTTTTATAACTTGTAAGAAGAGAATTATTATTGATGAAAGTGGAATGAAATGAAAGTGATGGGATCATTCATGTTTTATTATTATTATTATTATTATTATTATTATTATTATTATTCCTATTGTTTATAATTGTTTATTCAGATAGTGTGAAATATCTTGGGATAAACCGGAAATACCTTATTGATTACATGATGTAAGGTTTATCTTCACTTTTTGTTCTGTCCTGTAACATTCAGTAGCTTTAAACTATTTTGTTTGTATTTTTGATATTCCCTTCAGATGGAATCTAAAGAAACCCAGACTACTAAAATCATGATGTTACAGGTGAAAAGATATCGAACATATGTATATCTTCTGCGTTCCCGGCTAACTTCTCAGCCACCTGGGCAGCAGGGTGCTGGAGCAGGAGTGGATGTTGGTGATCTTCCAGTGTTTGAAGCACGCCCAACTGGGGAGGGGGCTGAAGGGGGGGATCGCGGGGGCCGTGTTGTTCCGCCACCCATCCCTGAACGTGCGCGGCCAGGTGACAGGTACAGTTACCAGCAGGCAGTGCACCACAATGCCTTTCTTTGACCCACCACTGTGTGCTGTGCTGAATACTATCTCACTAAATCCCTATATCCTCATTACCCTATCACACCATACCTCACTTTGGCTTTATCTGCCTCATAACATGGGCTTTAGAAAAAGATGTCCTTGTATGTTGATATACCAGGCTGAGGTGCACTTGCAAATAAACGTCTCTCTCAAGCCAGTCTGGGCTAGCCTTACAACTTACCCTGACATAGCATCCCTGCAGCCTGACTGACACTTGCATGACTGAGAAAACATTTTAGAATCATTGTCATATAGTTTTATTAATGTAAAGATTACCTAATACAACAAAGATCAAATCCTTTTTATGAAGTTATTAATATTAATTAAATACTGTAATTGTTAAATGAGGTATGGTGAAGAAAAGGGGTTGAGGCATTTATGCTTTTGGGTGTGTGACCTGGGAATTGCCTTACACCCCCTTGGGACAGGGGCAGTTTGAGCAAGAATATCTTAGAATACAGTGTGATTGTGTTTTAGCAGTCATTCTGAGCCTTTCAAGTTAGCTCTGCGTATATTTTATATTTGACAGTTGAAGTAGCTAGCAAAGTAATAAACTCTTTAAGTTGTCAATTCAGGAAATTGTTAAATAGAACTGTATTGCTTTGATGTCACTGACAGCATAACCATAATTTTGAGTGTATATTAATAGTCTGTAATTTGGTGTCAGCTTTTGACATTTTTACTTCTTGATAATACTTGTGATGTTAAAGAAGTATGAATACAATAGTTCCCTGAATTTATGCAGTATGGGATGTGGGAATAAAAACAGTAAATAAATGTTATTTCATCCAATTTTGCCTGTCCAGGTAGTTGCAAAATATTTATATTCATAGCAAATGTTGCTTTTCATATAACTGTAAACTTATGAACATTGACAGGGGTGGTAAAAATGGTCAAATACCAGGTTGCATATAATGCACAAAGAGGCATATGTATTTTAAATAGGCCATGTGACGTGGTGCTGTGATTCTGTGTCCTATAATTCTAGTAGCACATACTTTGACTACCATGAAATTATTAAAACATACTTAAATTGTTTCTGAATCATCGATTTACTCTTGCCATAATTAGGAAGAGTGCATTAATCCTCAGTAATTCCTTTTAAGGTTTTTGCTTTAACTGATAAGGACAAATTATTTCCATAGGCTGTTATTGTAGTAAAATGGTGCTTATTTGAACACTGGCACTGCATGACTGCCTCTCCAAGGGTTCAGAGGTCCTAACAACAGAAACTGTAAGAAATAACTTCCTAAGAACTATGTGCATCTTGGAGATTATTCAACATTTTTCAGTCATCTAAGAGCTGTAATGAAGAAGGGTTTTCCATTCTAAATATGCTATGTTTTGGGGATAGGACAATTTCTTAGGAAACCCACTACTGTATAGCATTTCCAGGGACTCAGGGATTTTAAGTCTTAATTGGTCAAGTTATCAGGGAGAAAGTTGTAGATTTGGTAACTAACGTGACACTATTATGGAAATAATAGTACAGGTGCTGACATACCTATATGCATACATGTTTAATATCATAATATTATTACAGATCTCAGTGAAATTTCATTGCTCATTGATAATGAGTGATTAGATTGTGTATGAAGTGTGAACACGTGGATTAGGTTGACCATTATATTATGTAAATTTGGCAAGCACTTTATCTTCCAAATTAAGAATTTTTCTTTCTCACATCCCATAATTTTTATAGCATTCATAATTTCAGGGTTCTACAGTATTGGATTTCATTGATGGTTAACCATCTGTTTTTTTCAGTGATGTAAAAACAGTCTCCATGATATAAAGATGACTGAGCATAAGAATACAGATCTATACTTCCTAGAGTTGAGGAATGTCAGGTTATTTCATGGTCACATGTACACCTCATAAATCCTATTGAAAAGGGTCTACTCTTAGGAATGGTAAAAGTAAGAGTACGGGGAAGAGGTCCTGTATTTTATATTAATTTATTAAGGATTTCATTCTGTTGTTTTTGTCATAAGAATAATATATGCCAAAGTTGTCAGTAATTTAGACTAATTCTTTCAGATAATGTACATACTGTATATTCTTTATTACATACACACAAGGAAACATAGCCCAGTAACAATATTGATTACTGTATATATATATGCAGTACATATAGAGGATGTTTTTTAAGGGATGAACAATGCTGCTGAGTTAGGCAATTTATTGCATGCGAGATTTCTCCATATGTGTATCTGTATGGATAAATGTAACTTAAGATAGAAGCAGCTGTTAAAAAAATCATAAATTCTTTGCTTTAAGTGTTGGCAATATTGCAGAGAAAAATGTTATATACTGTCAAGAAATCAGAGTGAAAATAATAGTTATAGAGGCTCCCTTTTTTTTTTTTTTTTTGCAACCATTGCAGAGAAAGTAAAGATGAAGAGGTAGAAAAGTGAGCAGCACTTGATCTGAATGTTACTAATATACCACAGGGCACAGGTAGAGTTTAATGTTCTTTTATTTAACTATATTGCCACGCTATGATCTGTCTGCATGGATCGGAAGTACCGTACCTGTGGTACAGTAGAATTTTTAGGATATTCCATGTTGCCTTCAAGGTATTGGACCTGAGGATTAATGTGTGTTATATGCTAAGTTTGTTAGAAAAATTTGTGTTTACTTAAATTTGGCCACAGATATGCAATAATGTTTTGATAAAAGCGGTGACTCACAATAAATAGGCAGTCAAGTTTATCAAGATAGTCACCAGGGCACTGTAATTGAAAAATCACGTGTAAATATTGTTTGACCTTTTGAAATCTGTGATATGTGGTTAATATTTTACTTTTTTTTCAATCTTAATTATGCCCCTTTGCACTATAAAGCTTTTTATAAAATGCCATAGAATTATAGAAGTAAAAATATAATATAACTCATAAATTTGGTAGGCTTTTTAATATTTTAACAAATTGTCTTATTATTTTTAAACCTATTGTTTGTGACAAGAGGCTGTAGTTTTTACTCATGTTTTTAGTTTTGTTGCATAGTATTTCATAAGTATAACTATAGAATTTGAACCTTAATTTATTAATCATCTGCTGTGTATTATACTGGCAAGTAGTCAGCCTAATAACACTGACTCTTATAATATTACAGTGTTTACTTACTTATCCGAACTTGTAATGAGGTATTCTGTCCATGCAGTTCTTTATTGCCTTAGGCTGTGCAACCTTTGCCGTGACACCACTTGATCCTGAGAGCATCATCCATGTTGATCCATGAAGTGGATAATTCTCTTTCCTTACTAATCTTATGCTTTGCTATAGTCTTCTCGAGTCTACTAGCCAGCAAGTCTGTCCAGTACAATCCAGTCTCACTAAATTCCTAAATTAGGGATATGTGTACTGTATTCTTTTGTCAATTTTTTTAACACTAACCATCTCCCACAGAGGTAGGGTGACCCAACAAAGAAGAAAGATTTCACTGTCACTCACTCAATCATTGTCTTGCCAGAAGGGCACCAACATCACAGTTCAGATGACCCTTCAAACTACAACATCCCAACCCCCTCCTTTGGAGTGTAGGCATTGTACTTCCCATCTCCTAGACTCAA
>NC_091333.1:4670624-4680624 GCF_038502225.1 Cherax quadricarinatus | reverse complement strand
CTCATTTCTTCCAACATTTGGACATTCACTAACATTACCCCTACTTCTTTAGTTCTTGTTCTTTCCCAAACCATACCCCGGCCAGGATTGAACCCGCGGTCAGAGAGTCTCAAAACTCCAGCCATGCTAGCTGGAGATTCGTCTGTAAAAACTTGCATTTGTGGTCACAGTGGTGCCTGTGCTAACCTTCCTATGGTGTAGAAATATACCTAGTTGGACGAATCTTATTGTGGCTAGCTGGTCTAGTGGCTAACGCGACGGGCTGGAGTTTTGAGACTCTCTGACCGCGGGTTCAATCCCGGCCGGGGTATGGTTTGTTTGCAATCGTGTCATTACGATTTCGTGAGTCATGTTGACGGCAGTGAAGGGACTTGAGCTAGAGTTCGTCACGGCCACGCTAGCTGGAGTTTCGTCTGTAAAAACTTGCATTTGTGGTCACAATGGTGCCTGTGCTAAACTTCCTATGGTGTAGAAATATACCTAGTTGGACGAATCTTATTGTGGCTAGCTGGTCTAGTGGCTAATGCGACGGGCTGGAGTTTTGAGACTCTCTGACTGCGGGTTCAATCCCGGCCGGGGTATGGTTTGTTTGCAATCGTGTCATTACGATTTTGTGAGTCATTCTTGTTCTTTCACTCTGCTACTTCCAATTCACACTCTCCAACTTTATTTCATTCACTTATAGGACATCCTGCTTTCTTTCATTCATATAACTAACATTCAATTCTCTCTCTGTGACCTTATTACATCCACTTACATTTAAAATTTCCTTCCCAGTTTATTTTAGTAACTGCAGTTGTACAATAGAGCATTAAGAATTTAGTTATATGACACACATGGCTTACAAGGAAAGGATTCTAACCTTCCCGAAGGGAATCTGATAAAGAACACTACAATATTGAGCCGAGATTAATCAATGGGGGATTGAGCCCTCACCACCACTTCCTGCTGTGGATGACCCATACTGTTTTGGTGCTTTATGAAATACAATCCAATTGCAGGAATGTTAACATAAAAAATTACCTTAGTTTGAACATGAATGAAATAACACATTTCCTTCCTTTTAAATAATACTCAATGTACGCTACTATTAAGATAGGTTGAGTTCTATTAATATAATATATTGTGTAAATTTTAGCAAGGGGATGTCATGTTGCGAAGTTAGTTTTGGTGTTGAGACAAAAGTTGTCATACCATTTTAATTCACTTTAATTTATTCATTAATGGATATGATAAAAATTTGAAAACGATATTTTTAAGTCATTTCAGCTTTTGCACAATTACTGGTAAAAAGAATTCTTAAAATCCTCTTTTTTTTCTGTTTGCCATAACTCATCTGCCATGTTTTCCTTAGGCAGAGTGATCCAAAGAAGGAGAAACAGTCCTTTCTCTTATAGCCATTAGTGTTTGATCTTGAATCTTTGGTAGATGTATTAGACATTAAGTACATATGTAAGAATGCTCATACTTAATTGACACATTATGTTTGGTACTAAAGTTACGCACTGTATAGTAATTTTATTTTCTTATTTATTTGTCAGTTTGGCATGAATCTCACGAGTGTCGGATCAGTGATTTTTTAAACTTTATCAAAGTTTAATTTATTAATGTTCCTGACAGCTGTTTGTAGAAATAGCATTAGACATAAATAATAATCATAATAATAATCATATGCTGCTGTTAGCACTTTCTCATTCAATGAATAGTTGTTTAAATAAGTGGCTAGTTGTGCTGAAAGTAATCATAATGTCTGGACAGTTTAAAATATCAAGTGTCTCACACACATACACTACAAAGAGAAAACACGTTTTCTTCTGACTTGAAAGCTATTCAATCTAGTTAGAGCTGTTAACTTATCTCCAATAATCTGAATATTGTTGAGTAATATAAAGCCTACATTTAAACTGCCTGAAAATATGCCATCGTCATGAACTATGTTGCGAGTCTATTACTGTGCAGTTTTTGTTGAAGGAATTCAGCATATCATGGGTACAGTATTTTTAGTTACTTCACTAACGACCAGTTATGATATCTGATGAGCTTTTTGTTCATGACTTAATTAATATGTAGTATTTTTACTTATCAATTAAGGGCACTTCTATATTTCATATTTAGTATTATGTACAGTAGGATTGTAAGTAATATTATTGGGCATATAAATAGGGCATTATGTTTTTATTAACTAAAAACACTTCATGTTTGCCATATTTCAAGAATGATGGTTCATTTATTTTTATGTTCATAATTAAAATTTTGTTATGAGTTTTGTTATTTTGCTTAAATTGTATAGAGAGCAGCAAAAGGAAATATTTATTCTTAAGTGAAAATTCAGTATGACAGATTTGATTAAAAAATTATTTGTGGACAGATTTGATTAAAAAATTATTTGTGGACAGATTTAATTAAAAAATTATTTGTGGACAGATTTGATTAAAAAATTATTTGTGGACAGATTTGATGAATTATAATCATGCTCTTACCTACCTGCTTTACCCAGAGACTTTTATGTTATCACCACCTGCTTTATTGAATAATAAAACTGATGATAACGTTGGGACAAAAATATTTATTCTCAGAGCCTCAAAGCCAGTATGTGTGAGGAACATCATGTCAGGAGCTAAAATATATTGTCAGTTATATTTTGTATTTATAGCTAAACACATTTTTATCATTTTGCTTACTCCAAAATGTTAGGCAGTTATGCTGCAGTTGTCATTGCCTAGTTTTCCTCATGTTTTCATATTTTTGTAATAATATATTTCAAGAATAGCCAATATGAAGGAGTATTAGTACATATAATTAGAGATCTTGAAGTATTTTTCAAATATTACTGTACAATTTCATGGTGTACATGAGATATTTGTGATACTATTATTCTTTGGATGGCTTTGTGATTTTTACAGTAAATTTATACTTTGCTGTATTAGTTTTTCCATAAATGTTTTGTTTCACAAGTTCTCTGTTTAGTACAGTAGAACCCTCGTATCCACTAACTTGATATCCATGGTTTCAGTTATCCACTGTTTAATGTGACCCAAAAATACCTCTCAATTTTGCCTAATAATGGCCCCAAAGCTCGAAAGTAGAAAAGCTGGCAGTTCTTCAAAGCCTAAGAGAAGCTGTGAAGTGCTTCCCATCAGTGAAAAAGTGATAATTCTCCACTTATTGTTCATAAATTATCAGTTAAACTTTATAATAGGTATGTGTAGGACTTGTATATAAGACTTGCTACTATCCATTGTTTTGGTATCCATGGCAGGTCCTTGGAACTTATCCGCTGCAGATATGGAGGTCCTACTGTATTTACCTGTAAGGTAAATATGTAGTTGCCTGAGGGTGGACAGGAACTCTCTGACTTGTTCTGATATCCCCAATTTTCCCTTTATGAGTTTTTTAGGGACCTTTAGATGACTTTGATGGGTAGGTTGTTCAGTTAGTTTTTTAATCCGAAAGAAGGTAAATTGTTTGTTATGTTCTGCAATATAGTTATGTTGCAGTTATGTTATATTGGACCTCTAAAAGTGATCGGGGTTTATAAGCTCATCTTATGCAGCATCATTAATGTCTCAGTTGAAGAGTTGTCAGGCTTGTAGCTCTCCATGTATTCTGGTGAGTAAGCTGACTTTTTTCCTAGAATAATTTTCACTGCCCTATGTTTTAGTTTTTACTGTTTTTCTATTTTTTTTTTTTTTTTTTTTTTTTTTTTTTTTTCTCTCTCTCAACAAGTCAGTCGTCTCCCACCGAGGCAGGGTGACCCAAAAAAAGAAAGAAAATCCCCCAAAAGAAAATACTTTCAGCATCATTCAACACTTTCACAACACTCACACATTATCACTGCTTTTGCAGTTTTTACTGTTATTTACATTAATTTATTCCCAAAAATGTAATCTTTATGCGTAAATACCAGAGACAAGATAGTGGCGATCAAGGATCTTGGTCATTTTGTACCACATATCCTTGCAGAAATTGTTGTGTGAATGCAGTACTTACTTTAAATATTTATTTAAGGTATGCACCATGCTTTTTGTTTTGTTTTCATAATGTATGACTTGATCTTTTGTCTTCATCGTGCTTCTTTTAAATTACTTAAAAAAGATTTGCGATTTTTCCCAATATGTTTTAAAATTTTCTTTTCAAAATAATTTTTATCTTGTATGATATCTCTGGCTGGCTATATTTAAACTTTTATGTCTTAGTTCAGTATTGTATATTCCTTGGTACTGCAGTTTGGTATTTCTTCTGATGTTAGAATTCTATTTTTATTTATTTCTCAGCTGCAAATGTCACCCACAGGGTCATCTGTGTCATTCTCCCCCCCTCCTTTTTTTTTCCCCAAGCCATAAATGACTTAAAAATGAAGGGTAGCCATCATGATATGATGTCTTTTTCTTCATGTGACAATTTCCCTGTGGGATGAGGATATGTATTTTTTTTTTTTTTTTTTTTTGTAAGGAGAAATTGGGAAATTTCTCGTAATGCAGAAAGTTATGTTGACCCGTGAAATATAACTTTCACCATGTGGCAGGTCTTCTGCTGCTAGCTTATTCCATCCTGTTCAAAATTAAATATCAGGTTCTTCCTGTGTAATTCTTTCTTAATGCTTCAAGAGTCAGAATGGAGGTAATTACAGTATTTTTTTTTTTCCTGAACACTTATGAGAGTTTCCAGGACTGTGTTCATGTCTTGGAATGTAATAGATGCTGGTAAACTGGACTTCCCAACTTGAACGTGGACAGGACCAGATCCAAAATACTGTCTCCTTGGACAGGATTTTTTACTTGTTGTATTAGCTAAGTTTGTACCTGAGCTTCCTTCACGTTTTTATACACATCTTCAGAAGCACTGGTTTCCTCCAAAGAAGTGTGCAAATGTGTGAAAGCACTCAGTTGTTCTGGTTCTATTAATTTTTTTCACTGTGGTATTTTTCTAATTATCTGATATTATATTCAGTGAGTTGTGAGACTACTGACTTCCTGGCCTTACAGTGGAACGTCGGTTTTTGTATGCTCCAGTTTTTGTAGGATTCGGTTTTCGACAACTTTTTACTTCAAAATTTTGTCCCAGTTTTTGTACGTCTGCTTGGTTTTCGTAGAGTTGAAAATGGTCCGTACCAAATGCACCCCCACAAAGCATCCCATACGTTAGTGACTCAGTCTGCCTTTGTTTCTTGTTGAGTGAGTAGCACCCCGTGCAATCATCTGAAATATTTCGTAATAATTCATTGTTTTTTGTGCATGTTTATTGAGTGCGACTGCTCAATAAGCCACCATGGGGCCAAAGAAAGTTCCGAGTGCCAGCCCTTTGATGAAAAAGGCATGAAAACGATAGAATATTGAGTCTTTGGGGAAGTCCATGGGGTTGGATGTGAGTGGCCAGGATTAGAAGAGTTGGTAGATGACCACAGGGAAGAGCTAACCACTGAAGAGCTGCAAGACTTTAAAGAGATGCCAGAAACAGACCTCTCTGGACAGATTTTTTGTGTGACAGGGGTACAGTGACTTTCAAGCTGGTCCTAGTACCAGTAAAAGACAAAGAAGGGAAGTAACCCCAGATAGGGCCTTGATACCTGAAATCCTTATGGAGGGGGATTCCCCTTCCAAACAATAAACTCTCCTCCTCCCTCTCCCCTCCTCACTGTCTTCCAGATGCCAATGAGAGTCTTCAATAAAGGTAAAAGTGAGGTTAAATATTCATTTATCCATTTCATTAGTCATTTATATTTATTTCTCATTGTTTTCTGTATGTAAAAATATAGTTATTCTCTATAAAATGTATTTTTTGTTAATATTTTTGGGTGTCTGGAACAGATTAATTCGATTTACATTATTTCTTATGGGAAATATTGCTTCAGTTTTCATACAATTTGGTTTTTTGTCAGACTTTTTAGAATGGATTAATCACGAAAACTGAGGTTCCACTGTATTTGAATTTATAATATTCTCCTTTTTTTTCACCACATCAGCTATTACCTCCACCCAGGTAGCATGATCCAAACAAGGCAACAATACTCATTCCATAACCAGAAGTGCACAAACATCACATTTCAAAGGCCCCACTAAAATGTATTACCCCCATATTATTATTCGGCACATATTTACTTTTGGATTGTACAAGGTGATCAACAGGGCTGGTTAACCCTTTGACTGTCGCGGCCGTATATATACGTCTTACGAGGTACCGTGTTTGACGTATATATACTCATAAATTCTAGCGGCTTCAAATCAAGCAGGAGAAAGCTGGTAGGCCCACATGTGAGAGAATGGGTCTGTGTGGTCAGTGTGCACCATATAAAAAAAATCCTGGAGCACGCAGTGCACAATAAGAAAAAAAAAACTTCGACCGTTTTTTTTTTAATTAAAATGCCGACATTGTGGTCTATTTTCGTATAGTATTTATGATTGTATTCTCGTTTTCTTGGTCTCATGTGATAGAATGGAAAACATATTATAGAAATAGAGGTGATTTTGATTGATTTTACTATAAAAAGAACCTAGAAATGGAGCTCAAAGTAGGGGAAATGTTTGATTTTTGCCAATGTTCAAAAGTAAACAAATGATGTCATTGTCCAGTAAATGTCCAACTATCCATTCTAATATACAGTCATGAATGGGTTGATATTATTTATACAAATATTACAGTATTGCAGCAGTATGCATAATAGTAAGTCTTCTATTCTTTGTTTGAATAAAAATTCAAAATAGAAAGCAAGAGTAATGTCAGAGGGGCCTGGAGACATGACTGATGAACAAGGAAAATGTTATTTTAGAGCCAGGAATGTCTGCATTGTTCATTCTAGACCTTATTTTGAAATTGTCATATTTTTTAATTTTCGTGAAATTGGCCAAATTGCAAATTTCTGACCACATTATTGGGTAGTTGAAATCAGTAAATGGGCAGTTTCTTGTACTCAATCGATAGAGAAAATGGTGTTCTAAAGAAATAGCTATGAGTTTGGCCGACTGGAACAACGGTATTAGCCAAAAATAGGGCTCAAACTGGGCGAAATCGCCGATTTGTAAATATCGCCGAGGTCGCTAACTTCGCGAGAGCATAATTCCGTCAGTTTTCCATCAAATTTCGTTTTTTTGGTGTCATTACACTCGGGAAAAGATTCTCTGTCATTTTATAAGAAAAAATAATTTTTTTTTTTAAATTTTGTGACACCAGGAGACACCTCAGGATTGGTGGTTGCGACAGTCAAGGGGTTAAAGTTAATGTTAGTTCTTCTGGAAGGGAAGTAGATCCTCTAATGTTGGCTCTCCTGATCATTGGTCTGTTCGTTATTCTTTATTGTGACTATGCTAGGGTATGGACAGAGATTGTAGCTCATTTGGTGGGTTTCTCTCTGTCTTCTAGTTTCAACTTGACAAACAAGATAGGTCAGTAATGTACCCCACTACTACACTGGTAAAACCTATTTTCATTTTGATTTGATGAAAATGTCACAGCGCTGTTACTTAAAATTCACAAAGCCTCTTGAAAGTGTCTTGCAGCATGTATAACATATTGGAAATGGGCATTTACTAATTTTTTTTAAGGTTGTGTATCTATATACAGACTTAAAGGTCACATCATGGCTGCAACAAATTACAACTACCCTAAAATTTTTAGAAAAAAATTTAAATGCAATTTCAGTCTGTCCTGGACTATTATTGTCATGAATGATAATGATCGAGGAGATATCAAGATGCCATCTAAAATTTCTATAAAATTGTGGGTTAGTTGTGAATATTTATCTACATTCTTGTTCGTAGTCATAGCACTGGCAATAATATTAAACATTACAAAAGTTAAAACTCAAGATAGCAACCTTTTATGTAGTGTGTGCAGGATACATTAATGTATTCAGAAGTGAGGTTTTAACCACTGCCGGTATCACACATGATGATCATTATCAGTCTTGTCATTTACAAATTGAAAAAAATATCCAGTTTGAATAATCTTGGTTATGAACCTCATTTATGCTGTTATTAAGAGCATCAGTATCTTGTTCTCACTTTCCAATATCTTGACACTACTCAGCAAGATATTTAGTCTTTCTTTCAACATACCAGCCATATCCCACTGAGAGATATTTAGTCATTATCTCTTAATTTGATTCTTTTACTCAATAGTAATGTTTTTACAGGATGGTATAGTGTAGATTTTTTATTGAAGAACTTGGATGATTTTGTTAGTGTGTACTTGACACAAGTCATTATTGTGCCCAAACCATTTTTATTTTGAGAATGTGTTGGTTTAATAGCATTTAGTAATGTCTTGTTTAGTCAAAAATTGTTGTTGCTCCTGCTACTGCTCCTTCACCATTATAGTTTTTCAAATGTCTTCCTGTTTTATTCATAATATAGAGTAAATAAATCTTGTAGGATGTGATATTTATATTTTGCAAAATGCTTCTTTTTTGGCTTCAAAACCTTTTAAAACTAGATTGAGATTTTATAGCTTTAATTTTTTTTTTTTTAATGTAGGCAGTTATGAAAAACCCACTAAAGTACCTTGCATTTCTAAGTAATAATGCTTAAAGTTTGTGATAGAGCAGACTTAAAAATGGGGATTCCAAAATAGTGGAAATCTAAGCAAGCTGTTGTTATAGTTCAAGAATTTTACACCTCATAAAGCATACCTCAGTGACAGGTCTCTTCTCCTTAAGATTTACATACTTTATTCTGCTGTAATTATAAAAAAATCATATTTATGCATCACATTAATTTGTATTAATTAAACACAGTTCTTATAAAGGTGCAATTCTCTTCACAACAGAAATATTGTAGCTTTAACATCCATTACATACACATCATTATGTTAATAATGATTCTTCTCTAGATTTAAATGACCTTGAGTACCTGAATTATTAGTTAATATGTATTGGCAGCAGCGGAGATATACAATACCTAAGATTACTTCCCTGTGAGCAGCTATGTATTTATAAGCAATTATAGATAATTGATGTGTGGCAATACATGAGCAGTGCTTTATCTTGTCATTATGTATAACCAGTGAGAGTTAAATCAACTCATAGAATTATTCACCAAACATTTGTGTTGCTTCAGGGCCTTAAATACTTGATGCTTTAGATGTGATTAGTGATTAAACAGTGTGAATATGAATCTACATGTGGTTACCCTTCATAACTTGAAGGAAGAGTGAGGTACCCAAGATATAGATTTAAAATCATCTGATAACATCTGTAGTTCTCAACCAACATACAGATTAGAGCTGAGACTAGAAATGTCACCTAGTTTTATCTCCATAAGATTCAGGATGGACTTTTTTATCTGCAGTTTGTGAGTTGTGAATTGTTCAAGAAATGGTATTGTGATAGTTATTCATCTACTGTAATAGTGGGTTGGTGTTTGTAGTTGCATCAGTTGCTGGGAAACATGAGGGTAACGTTACTCTTCATGGCTTTGATCTTCCAGTTTTAGCTCTGGCTTGGCTAAAAGAAGTAAGATTTACAATATTTTTGGAATCCACCATATTTTTTAAGCTAATAGTGGTGACACAGGGAGTGAGTATGAACCTTAAAATGTAATATATATATGTGTGTGTGTGTGTGTGTGTGTGTGTGTGTGTGTGTGTGTGTATGTGTATACAGCTCTCACATGTTTTACCACTGGAAATTCAGATCATTCAGCTGTTTGTTGTAAGGTTCATGTTCACCATCTGTGTCTTATATATAGTATTTTATTTCATATTATTATGCATTCCTGATACATTCCATTTTTCACTTTGTGAGCTTCATAGTTACAGCTGAGACTAAATTATTCACACATTGTGATATGAGAAATGTCAATTATTACTTCTTCAAAGACAATATAGTTATTATATTAGCTAGAATATTGATATTACTGCCTTGTGTATATAACGTGTATTTTTGAACTTGGGACACGAGCCTTAAAACAGTGGTACAGACCTCTGTAGATAGACGAGTTTTCTTGTAAATATATAAATTTTGTGATTGTATTGTGTGTTTGACTGAAAATCCTTTTTTTCTGAAGAT
>NC_091333.1:4535624-4665624 GCF_038502225.1 Cherax quadricarinatus | reverse complement strand
TCTCGTCTCTCTCTCTCGTCTCTCTCTCTCGTCTCTCTCGTCTCTCTCTCTCGTCTCTCTCTCTCGTCTCTCTCTCTCGTCTCTCTCTCTCGTCTCTCTCTCTCGTCTCTCTCTCTCGTCTCTCTCTCTCTCGTCTCTCTCTCTCGTCTCTCTCTCTCCTCTCTCTCTCGTCTCTCTCTCTCGTCTCTCTCTCTCGTCTCTCTCGTCTCTCTCTCTCGTCTCTCTCTCTCGTCTCTCTCTCTCGTCTCTCTCTCTCGTCTCTCTCTCTCGTCTCTCTCTCGTCTCTCTCTCTCGTCTCTCTCTCTCTCGTCTCTCTCTCTCGTCTCTCGTCTCTCTCTCTCGTCTCTCGTCTCTCTCTCGTCTCTCTCTCGTCTCTCGTCTCTCTCTCGTCTCTCTCGTCTCTCTCGTCTCTCTCGTCTCTCTCGTCTCTCTCGTCTCTCTCTCTCTCTCTCTCTCTCTCTCTCTCTCTCTCTCTCTCTCTCTCTCTCTCTCTCTCTCTCTCTCTGTGCGTGGGTGTGTCTGTGTGAGTGTGTGTATGTATCTTTTTTATTTGTTTATTTATTTAATTTGCTTATTAATTTACAATGCCTAGTTCACATACAAAATTAGCATAGATGTTCATATATGTACTGCAGTTTTTATTGATTTTTTTTTGTATTACATTACCTTAACATTTTATCTAAATGCTTTGTAAATGCGATAGCTTTTAATGTAATACAGAGGAACATCCTTCTGAATCCTACTGTGTGTCTTTACAGCACCCCTCCAACAGTGGAGTTTCTTACTGACCCCCTTATAGAGAAGACGGAGGCCTCAGTCACCACTCAGCTGGAGGTTACACTCACCACTCAACTCAAGCAAGATCAAGCTCAGGCTGGGAAGGATAATAATAATGAAGGTAAGGAAGATGGCTTAGATGAGGAAAATGGGAAAGGAAATAAGGAAACTTTGAAGGTCAAGGAAGAGAAGGAAAAGAGGAAATTAGAAAAAGAGACAGAGAAATTCATGAGGGAATTAGGCAAAAAAGAAAAGGAAGCAGAGAAAAAGGAAAAAATAAGAATGAAGAAGGAGAAAGACCAAGAAAAGAAAGAAAAAGAGAAAGAAAGGAAAGATCAAGGTAGACTTGAGAAAATGGAGAAAGAAAAACAAGTAAAAAATGAAAAAAAATCAAAAGACAAGGAAGATCAGGAGAAACAGGATCAATATCTAACAACCGAAGGTGGTAAGAAGAGGAGTACATCAAATCCAGATAAAACAGAAAATGCCAAAAGTAATGACAAGGACTCAGATGATGACCCGAGAATTGGCACTTGGAACAGGCTCTCGGCTCTATTCAAGTTCAGCAAGTTGAACAGCAAGAGTTACAAGTTTGAAGGTGAAGATGCCAATGGACAGGATAAAAAGTGGCAGTCTTCTCTGGACCCAGAAGCTCCACCTCTTCCCCCCAAGCCTTCACCCAATTCCCCTATTATGAAGAATATAGGGACAAGAGTTGATATATAAAAAATGATAATACTGTGCATTTAAAATATCATAGTTTCATACATAATATTTATTTGATGTTTTGTTTAATTTTCTTAGGTTGATCAATGCATTTGTTTGATGTCTTCTCACCCTTATGTTCTTACATGTTGATGCAGTTCACATGTGTACATGCTATCTCACTAATATAGGATTTTGTCTCATAAATAGGTGGTGCTGTATGACCTTAAAAGTTTAGTGCTTGTGCATGATGATCATCTCACCAAAAGGTTGTATCAGTAATGATAGTGTAGGAGTATTTATGATTCAGTGAAATATTTATATATTAAATTAAGTAAATCTATACAGTATTTATTTATAGTACGTATTAAAAAACTTTAATTAATTTTATAGTATTAAAGAAAGATATACCCATAACTCAAAGTACGTACAGTCTTTAGATAATTCATATGACAGATGCCCTGGTATAACCAGGACATCTGTCATATGAGGAAATTTCAGACAAGGTTAAATACATTCTGGGCCATTACCAAGTCACGGTCCAGGATGATAAACTATAAAGTCATCTTAAGTCTCCTTTCCAAATTGTGAGTTACTTGTGAATCGTTCCAGCCACTGTATTGTGACTATTATTGTTTATTTTAGTATACAGCACTTTGCTGAAGCTTTAAAGTAAATTTGAACCACTTCTTGAAGAATTATAAAAGCAAGTACATTTGGCTTAAGTTTTGTAGTTGGGTTTAACCCCTAAACAGCCAATGATGTAAATCTGCGCCAGCCGTGAGACTCTTGATAACAAATTTTCACCTAAATTCTGTCACCTCCAAAATGGTCCCAGTTGGCCTGGTTTTTGACTACATTAGAGAAAAATCTGTGCCATAGATGTGTGCAGTATTAAAGAAACTGTGTTGTGTGCAGGGTATTATGGAGCCAATAAATGCTCTTTACATTTGTTTACATTGTTTAGTGTGACTAAAAAAAATAAAAGAATAAATACAAGTGAGATACTCTACTATATGGAAACATAGATATAGGAATAAAACAAATGATCCACAAAAAAATAATTAGAAAAGCTTCAAGAAATCATAATACATATTTAAAAGAGTAAAACAGCAACTTCCTCAATGGGGCAAGCACTCATGTACATTGACATATTTGGTCACAGATATCACTTTCAAGACTTCATATCTCCATAAGTAATAATCAGAGTCTACTCATTTTCGTCTTATTGTACTTCTGTTCTGTCAGGGAGCATTTTTTGGTTAGATAATTTTTTTTTTTTCAAAATTGCCAGCAATGGAGAGCACATTAGAACCTTTGGCAGCTTAAGGGTTAAACCTAACACTGTTTTTTTTTTATTCGCTGCTGTGCACCACTTTCCATAAAAAAAAAAAATTAACACATCTGCCATTTCCAACTCTCTGCTTTATGGATTATTTGGAACAGGCAATAAATATTAATTGGAGGATTCTTCAGAATCTCATTTAGCACTGCACGACATATTTGTATAGAACACTTGCTTTTTAACCCTTAAACGGTCCAAACATATACATATACATTTTTTCAACATCTGAAAGTATGTAAAAAAAATGTAGATCTTCCTTTTTGTTTTACATTTGAAGACGTGTAAAAAAAAACTTTTATCTACTTTTTTTTTTTGTTATTGAAAAAATGTAAAAAAAAGTAGATCTACTTTTGTAGCACTACGAATTTGAACGTCGATCTGTTTGGACCGTTTAAGGGTTAGTATGTAATAATAGTAATTCGGGATCTGTGAATTCCAAGGTTGAGAGGGAAAATGGGGGTAGTGGCCAGCAAGTGAGGAATCAAGTGAGAGATGGAACTAGTGAGAGAAATTAGGAGCAAGCAAAAGAGGACAAGTGAATATGAGAGAGTGTCAGCAGGCAGGTAAATGAGCTAGAGGGAGAGAAAGAAAATGAGTGAGCAAAAGGAGGAGGAGGACGGGCAGATAAGAACAAGTGTGCAAATGAAAGAATGTAAAGGCATGCTAAGGAGAGAGAGAGAGAGGGTGAGTGAGCATACAAGAGAGAAAGCAATGAGTATGGAATAACCCTTTTTTCTTAATCATCAGCCCGTATTTTTTCAAGGCAGGGTTACCCAAGGAAAGAAACACATTCACCATCAATCATTCAAGAGAATTATTTCTTAAAGTGTACAGATAAAGCAATTCAAATAACCCTCTGAAATAATATATCCCCTTTCATTCTTCAGAGTACACTGTTCTTACCTCCAGAACTCAAGTCTGGCAAACAGGTTTCTCTGAATTCCTTCGTACTCCAACAGCATGTCAATTCTCAAAAAACTACTTGTTCCCACTCATTCTGATCCTATCAAGCTCACTCATGCTTGCTGGATGCTTGATCTTGTAGCACTGGATGCTTGATCTTATAGCACTGGATGCTTGATCTTATAGCACTGGATGCTTGATCTTATAGCACTGGATGCTTGATCTTATAGCACTGGATGCTTGATCTTATAGCACTGGATGCTTGATCTTATAGCACTGGATGCTTGATCTTATAGCACTGGATGCTTGATCTTATAGCACTGGATGCTTGATCTTATAGCACTGGATGCTTGATCTTATAGCACTGGATGCTTGATCTTATAGCGCTGGATGCTTGATCTTATAGCACTGGATGCTTGATCTTATAGCACTGGATGCTTGATCTTATAGCACTGGATGCTTGATCTTATAGCACTGGATGCTTAACCTTATAGCACTGGATGCTTGATCTTATAGCACTGGATGCTTGATCTTATAGCACTGGATGCTTGATCTTATAGCACTGGATGCTTGATCTTATAGCACTGGATGCTTGATCTTATAGCACTGGATGCTTGATCTTATAGCACTGGATGCTTGATCCTATAGCACTTTACACCCTCCTCCTAACCTTTTCTGGGTTTTTTCCTTACAGTACCCTCCACCCATTCCAGATTTATAAGTTCTCTTTGTCAACTTTACTATATGATCCAGTCATCTCAAGAATTCCTCTGCTCTCTTGCATTATACCTCTCATATCAGTATGCTGTCCTTTAATTTCTTCACTCATTATCTGTATGGTATTCACACCACGTATTGAGCTCAATGTGTGTGTTGCTATTGGTATATACTTTGTTACAATAAATTCCTTTTTGTGTGTGAATTTATGAATCATTTTCTTTCAACAGATACCTTACCACACTACTTATTTCTCTATTATCTGTTTTCTGATTAACCTTGTTCTTAATTCACCTATCTACTAACATGTTCACTACTAAATACCCAAATACATTTATTTCCTGCGTACTTCCACCAAGCTGATATGCAGTCTTTTATCATGTAGACTTTTTCTTATTCTTGTTTAACTTTCTTCTTTTACACACCCAAATTCCTCCATCAACCTTTGCAACATATGTTCCAAATGTAGGGGACTTTCTGTATTGATTCCAAATTTGATTTTCTTTTTCATGACTTTCCAGTACCTGCTGTTAAATGATTATTTTATTATGTTTGTTATTTTCATATAGTCGGACTTGAGTCCTGGAAATGGGAAGTACAATGCCTGCACTTTAAAGGAGGGGTTTGGGATATTGGTAGTTTGGAGGGATATGTTGTGTATCTTTATACGTATATGCTTCTAAATTGTTGTATTCTGAGCACCTCTGCAAAAGCAGTGATAATGTGTGAGTGTGATGAAAGTGTTGAACGATGATGAAAGTATTTTCTTTTTGGGGATTTTCTTTCTTTTTTGGGTCACCCTGCCTCGGTGGGAGACGACCGACTTGTTGAAAAAAAAAAAAAAAAAGTTTGTTAGTCATGTTTGGAATTAAGTGTTTAATTACATTTTTATGTACATAGTAGAATTTTTCATTTACATTACTGCATTAAAGTTATACTTTTTCATGTAGCATTTTATGCCATTTAATTTTTTCAAAGTGCTACCTAACATCAGCATACTTTGCTTTATTATTATCTAGTTAATATTGTTTATACTGTGTTTATTTTTATCCCCTCCAAGACATATTTAGGAACATACATTGGTAAAATATTTTCAGCAAAATGAGCCAGTAACATAAAGGTGATGTACACTCCCTTTAAATCTCTGACAGAATTGCTTGAAGTTTTACCACCATGTATACATAAGGTAAGCTTCTGCATATACAGTACAGTCATGTAGCCTATGCATACTTAATGTCAGTGGGAAAAAGATAATGTGAAGTCCCTGTCTGAAACCATCCATACCACGGGTGGGGTTTGATCCCGCGGTCAGAGAGTCTCAAAACTCCAGACCATCGCGTTAGCTCTCTGACCGTGGGATCAAACCCCACCCGTGGTATGGTTTGTTTGCAATCGTGTCAATATGATTTCGTGAGTCCCTGTCTGAAATATTGAAAAGCCTCCTATCTGTCAATTGATTCAAAGCTATTTTTAAAAAGTGCCTCATCTCCTTAATGGAATTGAGACAGCAGTTCTGTCCCTGTTCTTAAGCCTTCCTTCAACTCCCATACATAAATGGTAACACATCTTGTCCCGCTGTATTTCTATTGTAACTAAGTAACTTGCTGTATCTTCACCATCTCTGTTCAGTCACTCCACTGAACTGAAGATCATTGAATCAGTTTGAAATAATACGTAATTCTTTTGTAATTGACCATTTCATTAACTACCTTTCTTATTATTGTACTTATGCTTGTAGTTAACTGCATAAGAATTCCTACTTAACCCTTTGACTGTCGCAGGCCCCTTTCTGAAACTGTCATTCTATGTCGATAAATTTTTGGAAAAAAAAAAATATTTTTCTTATGAAATGATAGAGAATCTTTTCCTGGTGGTAATGACACCAAAAGTATGAAATTTGGTCGAAAACTCATGGAATTACGCTCCTGCAAAGTTAGCGGTCTCGGTGACATTTATGCATCGGCGATTTCGCCGACTTTGAGCCTTGTTTTTGGCCAATTCCGTTGTTCCAGTTGACCAAACTCATAGCTATTTCTTTAGAACTCCATTTTTTCTATCTGTTGAGTACAAGAAACCGCCCATTTACCGATTAGAACTACCCAATAAAGTGGTCAGAAATTGGCAATTTGGCCAATTTCACGCAAATTAAAAAAGATCCCAATTTCAAAATAGGGTCTAGAATAAACAATGCAGACATTCTTGGCACTAAAATAACATATCCTCTGTTCATTAGTCACGTCTCTAGGCCCCTCATATTATTATTGCTTTCTATTTTGATTTTTTATTCATACAAAAAAATACAGAATTTACTGTTATGCAGACTACTGCATTATTGTAAAAATGGTATAAATAATATCAGTGCACTAGTGAAAGAATATTAGACTTCCCAGTTGAAGTGCATTGGACATGTGGTGTGATTTGCTTACTCCTGAACATTGGTAAAAATCGAACATTTCCGCTACTTTGAGCTCAATTTCAAGCTCGTTTTCATCGTGAAAGTAATCAAAATCATCTCTATTTCTGTAATATGTTTTCCATTTTATCACCCGAGACCATGAAAATGAGAATACAACGATAAATACTATACGAAAATACACTTCAAAGTCGGCGTTTTAATCCAAAAAAAACGTTCAGTTTTTTTTTTCTCATTACACACTGTTTGCTGCAGGATTTTTTTTAGGTAGTGCACACTGACCACACAGACCCATTCTCTCACATGTGGGCCTACTAGCTCTCTCCCGCTTGATTGAAGCCGCTAGAATTTACGCGTATAAATACGTCAGAAACAGTGGTGCGTAAGATGTATATATACGACTGAAACAGTCAAAGGGTTAATAGTCTATGTCTAGTTCCTCAGTAACATTTAACCAATGTTTTTTTGCACATAAACTATATTATTTGTACCACATAAAGAAATCAAAATTGTATTGTAGTTTAAAGTGTGTAAGTAGATATGACCATAAGGGAAGTTATTGAGCTGATATGAGTGAATTTTCCAGTCTGTTATTGTGTCTTATTGGAGTGGTGAAGTTTCTGTGATAAGCAGAGGGTTATAATTGACTCCCAGTTTCATATATCTTTTTTAAATTAGAAATAAATATGCCATAGTCAATATACTTTGAGGAATGGGTATAATTTGGGTTAAACGTGTTCATAATTATCTTTAGTGGATTTTATTTCCTGGTAGTGCTTATGTGCAAAATAAGATCATCTGTATTACAGACTGGTGGAGAATATGGTCTTCCATTGTTGCACTCGTGTGCATTGTAACAGGTGTTAAATGTGAGTGATGAGTCATCTAATGTATCTTGTGTCGAGAATTTGCTTGTGATCTATATTTACACACTGTTACTCATGCCATGTTAAAAGTTTAGCAATAATAGTTAATGTCATGATGGATATTAGCTAATATAATCTTGTTTTGAATGAAAACTAGTTTTTCTAATTTTTCATATGGTATGATGGCCTTTAGGAAGACCACTGTTTCCACTTCCAAGGAAACCTTCCAACACATATTTTATATTTAACTTTTTATTGGATGAACTGGTAAGCCAGAGGAAGGTCTGTGGTTGCATGACCAAGGCCTCCATGGCATGGGTCATCGTATGACTTCGGACCTTCATCAGGTAAAATTTTTACATGTTTTGTGACAAGATACCACCACCACCCAGAGAGGGTAGAGTATTATTTTATATGTATTATTTTGTCTTATTTCAGAGATATAAATTAAGTTATAGTTTTATTTATAAATCTTTACATTTTCAATGTTGATTATTACAAGCTTTGCATCAAACTGTTTCTTTCTTTGCTATGATTCTATGTTGTTTCACTGGTATTGTGTAAAATTACCATCAGGGTATTTTATTTAAATTGTATGTATTTCTGTGTTAATTAAGTGGTCTGCTCTAAAAATTCTTTTTTTTCTTTTCATTTTGTGTAGGTGATATAATGGAAAAAAGTTTGTAGAAATGTATATGTGGGCCCCCAAAAATTGTAGAGTGTGAATTACTATACATATGGCTGCAGTCACACATGTATAAAAAGATTTGTGATTCAGTATTTTAATTTAAACTTTACCATATCACTACAATTTTTTTTTTATGAATTAGGCACCTTGAACACATTTTAATACACTAGATATTTGAATTGAGTCTGTAAAGCCTAATATATTTTATCTAGATGAAATATAGCTTCATATTATGGTTAGTTTCATTTTAAAATACAGACTTGGAGTGGTCCAGTTTATTAAAGATGAAAGCATAATTTTAGAATTTCTATGTTCCTGCCCCTTAATTTTTTCCACTTCATGAGAAAATCTTATTGATTAAATTTGTGCCTGATCAGATAATATTTGTGGGCAACTCAAAGGTTGAAGTTACCACAAGATATCCCATAGATTCCCCCACCTCCTTCATTTAGGATGGGTATTATCTGCTCAAGGCAGGGGTATATAGCTTCTGGAAATTTCTTTCAGTGGTGGTCAACAACTTGCAATAAGTATCAGTCAGTCCTTATTCTTGGTGTACTTTCTGCTGTACTTCTAGATTAAAGCAACCCTGCATTTGGCATTGTCATTGATGACCCTGATGTTTCCCACCTTCTGGAGGCCCTTGAAAGTCCTTATCTGAGTCCCAAGTTAACTGATCTTTGTTCAGGAACTCGCCATTGATCTTGAGGGCCTAGAGAAGCTTGGGAAATTTATTGTGGCCAAGGGAACCAACACTGGGAGGGGACCTTGCAGATGGCTCTCACATTTTGGGCAGTTGTGGTCGCTTTCACACTCATCCATTGCCATACTGTATAACATATTATACCAGAAAATATTCAGGCCTCAAGAGTTATCCCAAAGTATTATCTCATAGAGCTCAAATTTAGCCAGTATTATTTTCCTATTAAGTGGAAAAACATTAGGGGATAGGAGAAGTAGAAATCAAAAGTTCAATTTTTGAACCTTCCTGCCTGAGTACATATGTGATTTCATGACATTAATACTGAAGAGTGCCCCGAATGATCAAAAAAAAAAAAATCAACATATTCTGTATACTGATTAAGGCAAACATATTTAATGTTTTTTGGGAAACTTTTCTGGTCATGGCTAAAGCTCCTCACTTACCAAAAAAAAAAAAAAAAAAAGAATGTTTTTTGTACTTTGTGGAGAAGTCAGTATAGTTGTGTCTGTCAGTTTAGTCTTTAGTACCCTTTACATAATTTGTTGCTTTCACGATATAATAAGATTCTCATTTCACAAAAAAGGGATTATATTGTATGATTTTATTTTTATTATCACACTGGCCGATTCCCACCAAGGCAGGGTGGACCGAAAAAGAAAAACTTTCACCATCATTCACTCCATCACTGTCTTGCCAGAAGGGTGCTTTACACTACAGTTTTTAAACTGCAACATTAACACCCCTCCTTCAGAGTGCAGGCACTGTACTTCCCATCTCCAGGACTCAAGTCCGGCCTGCCGGTTTCCCTGAACCCCTTCATAAATGTTACTTTGCTCACATTCCAACGGCACGTCAAGTATTAAAAACCATTTGTCTCCATTCACTCCTATCAAACACGCTCACGCATGCCTGCTGGAAGTCCAAGCCCCTCGCACACAAAACCTCCTTTACCCCCTCCCTCCAACCTTTCCTAGGCCGACCCCTACCCCGCCTTCCTTCCACTAGACTGATACACTCTTGAAGTTATTCTGTTTCGCTCCATTCTCTCCACATGTCCGAACCACCTCAACAACCCTTCCTCAGCCCTCTGGACAACAGTTTTGGTAATCCCGCACCTCCTCCTAACTTCCAAACTACGAATTCTCTGCATTATATTCACACCACACATTGCTCTCAGACATGACATCTCCACTGCCTCCAGCCTTCTCCTCGCTGCAACATTCATCACCCGTCACCCATATTGTATGATGTCATAAGCTATGTTTTGTCAGTGCATCTTAAATTGTTTAAATTTCACTTGTCAAGTCTCCAGAACACAAAGAATACCTATTTTTCATAATATTAGGTTCCATTATAATGGCCTACATCTTAGAAGTATCTTAGTGAATTGTATAAATCTTTATCTTTGATGCCTTGTTTCATCTGGGAACTACCTTACTGGCAGCTGTCTTCCACCTGTCATTGGGTTAATTCGGTTGAGTCTGTCTACTTTTTGCTGACTAACTTGTATTCATAGTTTTCATTACTAGTAATGCTCAGTTCCTCCCCCTCCCCCTTTCATACAGTGGGGGGGAGTTGCTTTGAAGATGGTGAAGAGCTTTTAATCCAAGGAATTGGAATTACCCTCCCATTTTTCAGATCAAACTTATTGATTTATCACTTCCGTGTAAATATAATAATAGATTACATCCCTCTAGGGAAGTGCCTTGATTTCAGCAAGTTGCTCTTGATCTAAGGAGTAGTGCTGCATAGCCATTACAGGTTTAGTACCTAATTTGGCATTAGGGGAGTTAGTAGATGGGGAGATGGAGGTTTTGGTTAGATGGCGAGAATGTTTTGAGGAACTTTTAAAAGTCGACGAAGAAAGGAAGCGGTAATTTCATGCACTGGCCAGGGAGGTATACCATCTTTTAGGAGTGAAGAACAGGATGTGAGTGTGGGGGAGGTGCATGAGGCAGTACGTAGAATGAAAGGGGGTAAAGCAGCTGGAACTGATGGGATCATGACAGAAATGTTAAAAGCAGGGAGAGATATAGTGTTGGAGTGGTTGGTATTTTTGTTTAATAAATGTATGAAAGAAGGGAAGGTACCTAGGGATTGGCAGAGAGCATGTATAGTCCCTTTATATAAAGGGAAGGGGGACAAAAGAGATTGTAAAAATTATAGAGGAATAAGTTTACTGAGTATACCAGGAAAAGTGTACAGCAGGGTTATAATTGAAAGAATTAGAGGTAAGACAGAATGTAGGATTGCAGATGAGCAAGGAGGTTTCAGAGTGGGTAGGGGATGTGTAGATCAAGTGTTTACATTGAGGCATATATGTGAACAGTATTTAGATAAAGGTAGGGAAGTTTTTATTGCATTTATGGATTTAGAAAAAGCATGTGACAGAGTGGATAGGGGAGCAATGTGGCAGATGTTACCAGTATATGGAATAGGTGGTAAGTTACTAAATGCTGTAAAGAGTTTTTATGAGGATAGTGAGGCTCAGGTTAGGGTGTGTAGAAGAGAGGGAGACTACTTCCCAGTAAAAGTAGGTCTTAGACAGGGATGTGTAATGTCACCATGGTTGTTTAATATATTTATAGATGGGGTTGTAAAAGAAGTAAATGCTAGGGTGTTTGGGAGAGGGGTGGGATTAAATTATGGGGAATCAAATACAAAATGGGAAGTGACACAGTTGCTTTTTGCTGATGATACTGTGCTCATGGGAGATTCTAAAGAAAAATTGCAAAGGTTAGTGGATGAGTTTGGGAGTGTGTGTGAAGGTAGAAAGTTGAAAGTGAACATAGAAAAAAGTAAGGTGATGAGGGTATCAAATGATTTAGATAAAGAAAAATTGGATATCAAATTGGGGAGGAGTAGTATGGAAGAAGTGAATGTTTTCAGATGTACTTGGGAGTTGACGTGTAGGCGGATGGATTTATGAAGGATGAGGTTAATCATAGAATTGATGAGGGAAAAAAGATGAGTGGTGCGTTGAGGTATATGTGGAGACAAAAAACGTTATCTATGGAGGCAAAGAAGGGAATGTATGAAAGTATAGTAGTACCAACACTCTTATATGGGTGTGAAGCTTGGGTTGTGAATGCAGCAGCGAGGAGGCAGTTGGAGGCAGTGGAGATGTCCTGTCCTGTGTGGTGTAAATATTATGCAGAAAATTTGGAGTGTGGAAATTAGGAGAAGGTGTGGAGTTAATAAAAAGTATTAGTCAGAGGGCTGAAGAGGGGTTGGTGAGGTAGTTTGGTCATTTAGAGAGAATGAATCAAAGTAGAATGACATGGAGAGCGTATAAATCTGTAGGGGAAGGAAGGCGGGGTAGGGGTCGTCCTCAAAAAGGTTGGAGGGAGGGGGTAAAGGAGGTTTTGTGGGCGAGGGGCTTGGGCTTCCAGCAAGCGTGCGTGAGCGCGTTAGATAGGAGTGAATGGAGACGAATGGTATTTGGGACCTGACGATCTGTTGGGGTGTGAGCAGGGTAATATTTAGTGAAGGGATTCAGGGAAACCAGTTATTTTTATATAGCCGGACTTGAGTCCTGGAAATGGGAAGTACAATGCCCGCACTCTAAAGGAGGGGTTTGGGATATTAGCAGTTTGGAGGGATATGTTGTGTATCTTTATAGGTGTATGCTTCTAAGCTGTTATGTTCTGAGCACCTCTGCAAAAACAATGATTATGTGTGAGTGAGGTGAAAGTGTTGAATGATGATGAAAGTATTTTCTTTTTGGGGATTTTCTTTCTTTTTTGGGTCCCCCTGCCTCAGTGGGAGATGGCCAACTTTTTAAAAAAAAAATAATTTGATTTAATGAATCGAATCTATCCTTCTCTTCCTTTGACTGAAGCTGACTATCTCCCATTTACTAGGCACTGGATTACCCCTACAGGTTTAGCACTTTCCCTAAGTATAATAGTAATTCTCTACTATAGCATTCGATGTGATTAGACTATAGTAAATTCTCACCCTGACAGTGATCATTTCCCTATTCTCACTGCTTCCTCCTCTTACTACTTCCTCCTCTTTCATCAGTCCTGGTGGCAATTTGATGCCAATTGATACTTTGTACATGCCATATCTCTTTTTCCAGGTGTTCCTCCTGATTCATCCTCTTCAGACTAAGTTGTTACAAACCCTCACCACCTATCTTCTCCCTGCAGTCACACTTACAATCTTCCAGACCTTGTCTAAACATTATAAAAATGTGTTCCCTGGAGGTTTCCTGAATGTGCTCATTCATCTCATCTGAAGCACACTGCATGGGGCTGCTACCATTACATTCGAACTCAAGACCAATTCCTCATTTATAAGCAAGTGAAAGTACACGCAAGTCACATTATATGGAGAGCTAACTGAACTTGTTAGTGAGCTTACATTTCCACTGTAACTGCAGTCTGGAAAAATTATGAAAGTTAGCAGGAAAAAGTACTCTACAGGCCCTGCCCTCATTCTTACGAATGCTAACCAAAACATTGCTGATTCTGTCAAAGGTGCCAGAGCAACTGGTTATCACCTCATTTACATTTCTCAAGGGATGCATTTATCCACCTCCTTCAGTCCAAACCTGAGTGGGAGTCCATTGAGCTAGATTTTACATATCACATTGTACTTAAAATATTTTGTCACATGCCATGAACTTGCATCAACATCATCCCTGTGCCAAATGACTCTGGGCCTGATAGTCATTGTCCCAAAACCTCAACACTTGCACCCTACAACCCAAGTCTTCCTCTTTAACCTTATCAGTTGTATTTGGTCCAATAAGATCATACCTCTTCAGTGGAAAACTGGAGCAGTCTAACCTTTTTGGCAGTCAGGTGCCCAGGGCCAAGACACCCCTCATTATAGACCAGTCATTCTTACCAGCACTATTTGAAAGCCGTTGGAATGCTCAGTTATCAAATGTCTCGTGTATTGGTACTTAGAAACTTGAAACTCCCTCCCTTTGTCAATTTGGTTTCAGAAAGAGCCATTCTATCATCCACCCCTTAATCTATTTTGACACACACACCTACAATTCCTTCAGTGATAATGAGTCAGTTATTGCAGTCTTTTTTGATACAGAAAAAGCTTATGACACTTCTGATATTTTTAACATCATGGGACTGTTCTTGCTAATCTTTATATGGAGCACTTCATTACTGTTTTACTTCCTACTATTGGGTATGTCCTCTCTGGCTTCACTAAGTAGATGATATCTTTGCTCTTTGGTCACATGACTAGACTCTTCCAACCTTTTCTTGATGCCCTTAACAATCTTGTTCCCTCTATCAAGTTCAAAGATGAATGGAAATCTAACTCACCACTTCCTTTCTTTGTCCCTGTCTATAGCTCTGTAAAAGGGTTTTCTTTTTCCATTCCCTCAAGCCTTTGCATAATGGCATGTACATTCACTGCTTCTCTATTATGTTTCTTCTGTCTAGAAAAGTGTTCTTTCTTTCTGAAATTTCCAGTCTTCACAGCTCATACTCCTGCCTTGGCAACCCATCGAGTTTCACAAACTGCTATTCTCAGGCTAACTTTCTCCCAAACTCACTTCTGTGAAATCTCCTGTTCTTTGCCTTCCCTACATTTCCAGTCTTCAAAATCTTAACACCCTCCATCCTTTAGATATCAAACTTGCCTTCCTTTGTAGGAATCTAGCTCATACTTCTGTTGCTGATATTATCCAATGTGTACTACATGTCCAGCTCCTCCTGTCCTCTCCAATATCTTGGTGAAAATGGCCACACTCTTCCTGAAGAAGACCATAGGGTATGGGGCAGTGAACATGATGGATGGAGAAGAAATAGGTACAAAACATTGGCCAACACAGGTTTTGGTTCACATTTAATTCAGACCTGCTCCAAAACATACACTTTGTGAAATAGAACCCTACAATGCAAAATTTCACCAAGACATAACCATCACAGAAAAGAGATCAGGGAAACCTGATGATCAGTTTGATGGCCAACTACTACTGGACACTGGTGCAGGAGAGCAATACTGAACATGCACAAATTATTGATAATTGATGTAAATATATATGATTATGGAAATTTATTTTATGTACTGCATATACACAATGCATTTACATTAAGAAAGATTAGTTTTTGCCATTGCATGTACCACTGTTAATATCTTGTGCATAATATAATATGTATCTATGATTGTTAGGTAACATATATCTTGCACTTCCTCAGCCTTTATAAACAGCCATAATATTGATCATAAGGTTTCAAAGAACTTGCATGATATACTAAAGCTGATTCACGATCAGCTCGTCAAAGTTAGCTTAAAACAACCCATTTTGTTTCTGAACAGGATAGCGAGTTAAATTTTGTTGTATAGTGTAAATGAGAACTGCAAAAGAGGTTGGATATGAGTTGGCATGAGAAGGCACTACTTGGTAAGTAGCTAATTTTGATATATGAAGAACACTGACCAGGATGATCATTCAGTAATCTTGGCACTTACCTGAAGGACATTACTGGGAATCAGTGCTCCCACAGCCAGGTCCCAGACCAGGCCGCCTAGAGAATAAAGACCTGATCAACCAAGCTGTTACTGCTGGTTGCCTCAGTGCTGTATGACCCTTGTGGGTTTAATGCTTAGTTATGATTATAATAATATTGGAAAAACTGATAAAACAAAAATTAAAATAATCAGAATTAGTTAAAGTCCCACTAATTTTTATGATTACCAGGGTCCCTACAAGCACCCTGGTAATCATAAGCAAATTATCAAAATAGCTCTAAACCTACTAGGGTCACAACATAAGCAAAAAGGCCAAAGCCATGGGCAAATAGTTGAAATGTATTACTAGCCATTGGATGAGAGAATGGAGTAGACAGAGTTTTTCTCCTCTGTAAGTGTGTTCATTGTTGTGATTATAATAACGTAAGGAGAGTTTGGTAACTGCCTGGTTTTACAATAGGGAATGGGAGGCATTCATGTTTGATTCAGAGGAGGAAGAATTCAGTTTCCTGGATCAAGAGCCCCTCACCACCGTCAAGGAACCACTCTTGCATGGGTTTTAATCACGGTCTAATGTGTGGCAAAAAGAGTATCTTCTCAATCTACATGAACACTTTATGGGATGTCTAAGCCATGCCACTGTAAAATGATTTTAGAATCACTGGCAACAATGATCGTCTGAGTTGGTTCATAAATTGCATTGCCAAACCTTGTTTGGGTTTCTAGTTATTTATCAATGTCATGTTTGGGAGATTATCATCTCTCACCTACGTATCAGACGCACATCTTACTTGTGGAAACGCTCAGCGCTGCTGTGAGAATTGTCAAGTTTCATTGTCAGCTCATCTCTTAATAAACTGTCCTGTCTATTAGCCGACACTTTACTAACGACAGTCACCACGCCAACGCACTTACTAAATTTATCTGACCACCACCTCCGATGCAACTACCTCTGTCAGCAATTGCCTTGTTACACCAACTTTGATTTGTTTTCTCTTTAGTGTTCCCCACTACCCTTGCTAACTGCCTCTTGCATGCTGCTAACCTTCTGATCTTTGCAGATGCCAGCAGTGCTGTATGACCCTTGTAGGTTTAGCACTATAATAATTTGCAGATTACATCTTTGGCACATCCCACCCTGTAGTGTCCTATGACCCTTGTGGGTTAGTGCTTAGTTTTAACTAATAAACCCTTTCAAACACCACTGCTTTATAGCACTTGTGGTTTAGTTCTTTTTGATTATAATTCAAACGCCACTTTTCCAAAATATAAACTGGCACCAGTTGAGATTGAGGGATGTCTATCTTTTCAGCTAAGGCAGAGAAGGGAGTAAATTTAGGTTGTATCTCAACAGATGACCACCCTCAAGGAAGGTTCCATGATGTTGGCAAGGGGATCTTGATCTAGGGAATTGGATCTGTGCTCCAGTTTCTCATTGACTTTTTGACAACAACTGACTGACTGACTTTCACAAATTCTGATACCTTCAGCCCTTTCTACTTCACTCTTGCTACCCTCTACCCCCGTACTATCCCCTGCCCCGCTGTTTTCTGTAACCTACTGATCATCCCCCCTCCCTTCTGCCACCCAATACCCTCGATTCCTTCCCTACCCTGCAGCGCTGTATAGCCCTTGTGGCTTAGCGCTTTTTTATTATAATAACAATGTGCTCCCGTTCCCTGAATTAGGCCTAAATACCTTCCACATCCCCCCACAGGCACTGCATAATCCTACGGGTTTAGCACTCCTCGATTATTATAATAATCAACAGATGACATTCTACCCATGACCTGAAATATGTTGCCGGTTGGCCTCAGCATCACGATTTGTAACATCCTTGTGTTGGTTTGCACTTCCTCACTAGCAAGCATTTAACTGCGGTTTATACAGATTTGGGAGCTTAAGGGTATGGACTTGTACTACATCAGGAATTACACTGGAGGGGGAAAGGAAAGGTACGAGGCACTAAACCCACAGGTCAGGCATCATAGTGCATGCACTGTTGGTGTTATCTTACTTCCTCTTGGCAGATGCCTTCAAGTCACTGTCCTTTGATACATGAAGTCTTCAAGTTATTGTTGCACTGTTTGTGAAGCCTGTTCCATAGACAAGGTTGTGCGAGAGTCAAGAGGTACCACAGGTGTTTAGGCAGAGTGACTGCCTGAAAGCAATTTCAGGTACTAGGGAAAATTCATGGCCATGTTGGGGTCATTAAAGGATATCAGTTACTGGGTATCCAAAAGGGAGCCTCTCGTAAGGTATAGACATGGGGGCAGTTCTGCAAACATATTTAGAGAGAAGCACAACGTATGACCCTTGTAGGTTTAGCACCATTACAACAGGAAGCACTAATGCATAGGGGTCATACAACACAGCTCAGCAAAACAGAAGAATCTGGTAACCACTGTCATCTTTGCAACAGTGTTCCTAGTAAATATACACACACCCTACCTGATGCACACCAAGCTGCTGCCACTTGAACTGACTGAGCAAGGTTAGCAAAACTGCCTGGTCTTTCAGCAAATGATGACTGGGCAAACTAAAATGAATGCCCTAAGTACTACATCTTCAACTGCAGACACTAATACTTCAGTCACCTGACATTACCTATATCAAATTTCCATCAAGTTGAGAAACACCGACTGCAGCACTATCCATGGAAGCAAGTTAAAACATGGATGATAATGGATCTTTCTCCCCTCATGGAAGGTTCCTTGATGTTGGTGAGGGGCTCTTGATTTAGGGAATTGAATCTGTGCTCCAGTTCCCCGAATTAAGCCTGAATGCCTTCCACATCCCCCCCTGGGCGCTGTATAATCCTACGGGTTTAGCGCTTCCCCCTTGATTATAATAATAATAATAATGGATCTTTCTCATCCCCCTCCATTTAAGAGCTATTTCACAAAGAAAATTTCAATTATAATAATGGGTGAAGATATAAAACCAGAGGAGTCATTCAGCACATGAGAGAATCAGGTTCAATCCAAGGAAGATAGGACTACTACCTTTGAGAGGAAGGGTTAGGAGCATTTCGATTCAATCCTAGGAAGGAAACACGAGGTCTAATTCCCTTTAAGGAAGAAGATAATTTTAATTATTCAAGCACTGACCAAGGACAGTGAAGGTAAACTCTCCTAGTATGTTGAAAGTTGCTCTTGAAAACACTAGTATTTAAAAATTTTGAATTTTAAGTCATTACTTAAAAATGCTTAGAGGTTGAGTTTGCTCTTACTATCTGCAATGCCTCAAAACATCAACACTATTTTCAAGGTCTGTTTCAATTTTTAAATGTTTAAAATACTTTTTTTCTACAAGTGAATATTCTAGAAAACTTGTTTTCTTAAGGGCTGCCTATTATTGTATACATGCAAAGTGCTAAACCTGTATGGGTCATTCAGCACTAGTATTAATTGCTGAGTGCATCACATGGTGCCACTAGTGATGGTTTGCTAAGTCAGTGTTATCTTTTAGGCATCTTAAAATAATTTTTTTCACAATCTTTTATTACCCATAGATTTTAGGGTACAATTATAACACTTGTATATTGCAAGCGTCAATATTTTCAATATTTTTTTTTATCATTCAATAAAAGTAACTTGAAATTTCGTTTTTGCAACAGTGCACCAATATAGTCATGTATTTCAATGACCACTATTGTATTAATAAATGAACTTAAGGGTCATATGTCCTTTGTATTTAATATAACCAAAATTCTTAATATTTGTCAAGTTTTAATATGAATATATATACTGAATGTTGTTTAAGTGTTAAATATTTATTCCAATCAATAAAATATTTGGACAATGCTTATAAGGTAAATCAATAATAACTAGATCTTTCCCCCAAACTATCAATATTTGCTTGCACAAAAAATATAATATTTGTTCCAACCTTAAAATATTCACTAACACACGACATTAAATTCTACGGCAGCCTTAGGATAACAGCATAGAAATCTTTAAGCACAAATTAAGTTTTATTACACTTAGTCAAAGAGCATATTTAGAAACCACCTTGTTATCAATCTAGTTTCCTTTTAAGGGATTTTGCCTGCTCAAGTTTAACAGTACCAAGGAAAGGGCATCAGTATTTGGTAATATATTTTATGAAATTCAGGATCTGAAGATGACAAAATATGAGACATCAAAGTTGATTAACTGATACAGTAGCTCCACATCAATTCTATGCCAACGGGAATGTTCCAACAAAAGTCAACTTTTGAGTGTGGTCTGTCCCATCAAAGGACCTTTGATTTGTTTTAGACCAAGCAAAGTGCACCAATTCTAACACAGATGTGAGCTGCAAATACATTCCAATAAATAAAAGTTCCTACCTTAAACCAAGAAAAAAAAAATTATAAAATCTCAAATGAAAAGTGAAGATAATGAAGAAATAAAATAAAATTTTATGAAAATTGTTGCTTTCTTTGAAGAGCACATACCAGACTTTTACACCAGTATAAAGGCATTACACTCAAGCCAAGTATCATACTGGGGCCCAAGTCCTAATAATTAAGTTCTCAGACTACAGTAAGACAAGAGAACACTGGGCTCCGGTATGACCTGACCTCAGGCTTTAAAGTCAATATTGTAGACTGGACAAACAGCAAGGCTTGTTCTCTCTCTTTCACCACTATTATAGTCATTCACACACTGCTGACACCTCAGTTGAGGTAACATTGCTGCTCTGTCCAGCCCATCACTTGTTCACTGTGCACATTTTTCCATGCCCAGGCACCACCTAGTGCCTGAATTAGTGCTATCTTGCAGGAAATCACCCACAGCAACTTCCAGTTACAGATTCACAGTGTTTGTAACACACTGAATAACTTTTTTTTTCCAGAACCAGTTTTTCCTTTGTCATCACTAACTTTTCTGTGCAGAACGGGCAACAATAGCCTTATCCAAGCCAGGAACCTAAATAATCACGGCCCACTAGTTCAGCTTTTAAATGTGTGAGAGCTGCTGGTGTTTAGCGATTTGCATTCTTCAGCTGGTTACTCAGCCAATCTAAACCTTCATAGAGACCATCTCCACTTGTAGCACAAGTAGCCTGAATATACCAGTTTCTATTCCTCAAAGAATGCAAACCTAATTTATCAGTGATCTCTGCGGCATTCATCGCATTTGGGAGATCCTGCAAAAAAAAAAAATTAAAATATTAAACCATCTGGGATCATAGTGAACCATTTTAAAAACAAACAAGGCATTAACCTTAATTTGAACCCTTTACATACAAGTTTAATTATTCACAACTTCAAATTATCAATCATATGCTCTAGGTTTTTTTTTTTTTTAAGAAACTGCAGCCAATAGTGGCATGTACTTTTGAAAGTACAGGGTGTCCACAAACACTCCCTGATTTCAAACAGGTATAACATGTAAATTTATTGAAATAATATTTTGCAGTCAGTAGCTTCAGATGTAGGATTTCTTTCAGTTTCATGTGGTATAGGGTAGCATTAAAGGTACTTTAATGTGCACATGAAACAATGAAATCCTACATCTGAAGCTATAACTGTGAAAGATTATTACAATAAAGTTGCATGGTATACCTGTTTGAAATCAGGGAGTGCTTTTGTGGACACCCTGTATTACATCATGTTCTGTTGTAAACTTAATTCATTGTAATCTAATGGCATAAAGCTAATAGTGATATTTATCTACACCATGTGTGAAACTGCTTCAAGTGTAACACTAAATCTAGGAGATGAAAGGCTCACCAAAGTGGTAGAACAAGAAAAGGGGCTTTAAGAGGCATCAAGTGCCAAAATTATTGGAATCAAAATTTAAATTATATGTGGATGACAGACATTACAGGTGCACCCTACAAATATGTAAATATGCAAATCCTGTGTTCCATAACTCTGTAGAAGTTGAGACCTGAAGAGCCCTTTGACTTTGTAAATCATTTAGCACAAAAAACAATTAAAACAAAAAGGACAAGTGAAATGTAATAATCTAATTATAAAATGTTAAAATAACCTGCATTACATAATTTGTGTAGTACAAGTAAATAAAGTGGACCCCCGGTTTACGATCAGCTCCCAATGCGACCAATTATGTAAGTGTATTTATGTAAGCGCATTTGTGTGTGTATGTTTGGGGGTCTGAAATGGACTAATCCAATTCACAATATTACTTATGGGAACAAATTCAGTCAGTACTGGCACCTGAACATACTTCCAGAATGAAATAATATCGTAAACCGGGGGTCCACTGTAGTAGCAAAAGCAGTATTAGTTGGTAGCAAGCAGTAGTAGTAGTAGTAGTAGCAAGCATGGCAACGGTAGCAAGCATGGCAACGGTAGCAAGCATGGCAACGGTAGCAGCATGGCAACGGTAGCAGCATGGCAACGGTAGCAGCATGGCAACGGAAGTAGCATGGCAACGGAAGTTAGAAACGAAAGCATGGCAACGGAGGTTAGAAACGAAAGCATGGCAACGGAGGTTAGAAACGAAAGCATGGCAACGGAGGTTAGAAACGAAAGCATGGCAACGGAGGTTAGAAACGAAAGCATGGCAACGGAGGTTAGAAACGAAAGCATGGCAACGGAGGTTAGAAACGAAAGCATGGCAACGGAGGTTAGAAACGAAAGCATGGCAACGGAGGTTAGAAACGAAAGCATGGCAACGGAGTTTAGAAACGAAAGCATGGCAACGGAGTTTAGAAACGAAAGCATGGCAACGGAGTTTAGAAACAAAAGCTTGGCAACGGAGGTTAGAAACAAAAGCATGGCAACGGAGGTTAGAAACAAAAGCATGGCAACGGAGGTTAGAAACAAAAGCATGGCAACGAGGTTAGAAACAAAAGCATGGCAACGGAGGTTAGAAACAAAAGCATGGCAACGGAGGTTAGAAACAAAAGCATGGCAACGGAGGTTAGAAACAAAAGCATGGCAACGGAGGTTAGAAACAAAAGCATGGCAACGGAGGTTAGAAACAAAAGCATGGCAACGGAGGTTAGAAACAAAAGCATGGCAACGGAGGTTAGAAACAAAAGCATGGCAACGGAGGTTAGAAACAAAAGCATGGCAACGGAGGTTAGAAACAAAAGCATGGCAACGGAGGTTAGAAACAAAAGCATGGCAACGGAGGTTAGAAACAAAAGCATGGCAACGGAGGTTAGAAACAAAAGCATGGCAACGGAAGTTAGTAGCAAGCATAGCAGCAGAAGTTAGTAGCAAGCATAGCAACAGAAGTTAGCAGCAAGCATAGCAACAGAAGTTAGTAGCAAGTATAGTAACAGAAGTTAGTAGCAAGCATAGTAACAGAAGTTAGTAGCAAGCATAGTAATAGTAGCAAGCATAGTAATAGTAGTAGCAAGCATAGTTAGGAGCAAGCACAGTAGGAGTTAGTAGCAGCAGCTAGTAGCAACAGTAAGAATATTTTAAAGGGAAGAGGAACTGAAAATTACCATCAGTGGTATTGCATGCTTTTGGCAAATGACTTGGGTAAATGCTTGAAACCCATCTGAGGTACATCAGTGACAAGAATTCCTTGCTCACAATTTAGTATATACTAACCTGTTTGTTAGCAAATATGAGAAGCACAGCATCTCTGAGTTCATCTTCAGCTAACATTCGCATGAGTTCTTCTCTCGCTTCACCAATACGTTCTCGGTCATTGGAGTCAACAACGAAGATGAGCCCCTGTGGAAAGAACAGGATAAGCAAAAGAATTCATGCTGATTTTATATTGCCAGACAAGTAAAAAAAAAAAAAAAAGCCACTGGGCAACTATGAATTTAAAACATTTACCACTAGCTACTTTTCAGAAAGGCTCAAATATTGCAGTTCAATATTGTACTACAGAGAAATCCTAAATTAAACGTTTTCACATGCACAAGCAGTCAAAAACTTGCTCCAGAATTGGTCCTCAAGAGGTTCACGAGGAAAAAAAAAAATTGGCAGGTCAGTGTTCAAAAAGCCAGGTGACATCATAAGATCATCTCTAAATGCCTGCCCTACAAATTGTAAAGTTAACATTTGATTTATGGTACTTTAATTTTTAATATTCAATACAGTATCAGTCAACTGATTGAAGGAAACAGCCACCCATTAAAATTGTGAATGTTAATACAATGCTTAAAACTATTTATGTACAGTTTAGTCAAGCCACTAATTTCAGTCAAATGCCGCAACTACTGATAAAGCTTATCCCCCCATCCTTTCCCCAAGGATATAAGTCAGCCATAACTGAGAATGTACAAATGTTAGAAAATATAATTAAGAGATGTGGCAGGCAGGACTTCCAAGTTGGCTCCTGTTGAGACTAGTCCTCTCACTTTGCCCTTGCCTCGAGCCCCATTGTCTTCTGGACACTATTCCTTATTGCACACAGCTTGTCTCCCCCCCCCCCCCTATCAGTAATGGGAAAGGATGACATACATCAGCTCTCTCAGACTTTGGGAAAGCCTGTCATTGTTGACTGGGGGGAATGGGTGGAGTTTAGGTGTCTGGCTCTGCCAGAATTTAGGTAAGGCAATCCACCTGCCCCCCCCCCCTTTTTTTTTTTAGGAAATTTTTTTCATTACCTCCACAGATTTTAGCAAAATCTTTAGACTTCTGGGAGAAGGGCTATACAATCGGCAGGTCTTAAAAAAAATAAAAATTAAGGTGACTGCTAAAGTACTGGTTAAGCCTCACAAAGGCCATTAAGGCTTCTAATACATTACTAGTTTTGCTTCCATGGAGACTTCAAAAAGCTTTAGTTTCCAAATGAAACTGCCTAATGTTTACATTCTGCCAGACCCCTTTTATCTGTTGTTTTACTTCTTCTCCAGTTATGCAAATGATTATGAAAATGCCAGTGTCACAGGACAGTACAGGTAAGAGTAAGCTTTATGACAACTCTTAATATATCATACCAAGTCCCTTTAACCTGTAAACGGTCCAAGCAGATCTACGTTCACATAAGAACATAAGAAAGAAGGAACACTGCAACAGGCCTACTGACCCATGCAGAGCAGGTCCATGCCCCCCCCCCCCCCGGATTAGACCAATGACCACCCAGTCTGGTCATCCCCACTCAAGAATGGAGCACTGTACCAGACCCAGTCAGGTCCAACTCACACCCACTCATGTATTTATCTAACCTATTTTTAAAACTAGACAACGTTTTAGCTTCAATAACTGTACTCGGGAGTTTGTTCCACTCATCCACAACTCTTACCAAACCAGTGCTTTCCTATATCCTTCCTGAATCTGAATTTTTCCAACTTGAAACCATTGCTGCAAATCCTGTCTTGGCTGGAAATTTTCAGCACACTATTTACATCCCCTTTATTTATTCCTGTTTTCCATTTATACACCTCGATCATATCCCCCCCAATTCTACGCCTTTCGAGAGAGTGCAGATTCAGGGCCTTCAGTCTATCCTCATAGGGAAGATTTCTGATACATGGGATCATCTTTGTCATCCTCCTTTGTACGTTTTCCAGAGCATTTATATCCATTCTGTAATACGGTGACCAAAACTGAGCAGCATAGTCTAAATGAGGCCTAACCAAGGATATATAGAGTTGAAGAACAACCTGAGGATTTCTATTATTTATACTTCTAGATATGAAGCCAAGAATTCTGTTAGCTTTATTGCGAACACTAATGTACTGTTGTCTTGGTTTTAGGTTACTGCTAACCAGAACTCCTAAATCCTTTTCGCAATCGGTAGTATTAAGATCTACATTATTTAGTTTATATGTGGCATGGTTATTTAACTGTCCAACATTTAGAACTTTGCATTTGTCAATATTAAACTGCATCTGCCACTTCTCCGACCATTGCGTCAAGTCTATTCAAATGGTGACGTGTACTTAGCTCTGTGAAGACCTGTTTGTGTGCTCTGTTAATCTGAACCAGGATGCCCTCTCTTGAGCAACTTTACCAGCAGCTGAGAGAAGAGCTCAGAGTTACTAAGCTGGAGATACGGCGATTAACGGAGGAGAACAAGAGGATTCGTAGTAATCCTCCTGTTGCGAGTCCCCAGGTTAAGAGGGGAGCTTGGTCAGTGGCCGGGCAACATGGAACCAAGCTGAGGATCAAGAAAACGGTTGGCGAGGCAGAAACAACGAGAAACCAGAAGACTACCGTGGAAACTCCCAACCCATTCTCGGTGCTACCTGACAAATGTTGAGTGTTCTACTGGGAATGCCACAACGAGCACCAAGGAAGCATTGGCAGACGTGAGTGAGACATCCCTAGAAACCCCAACGAAGACCATCGAGAACGTCTTGACGAATTCCACAAGCGGTGTAATGCTACCTGATAAATGTGAGTCGACTACTGGGAGCATCACGACGGACGACACCAAGGAAGGTAAAAACATTGTTGTTGGGGATAGCCAGATTAGGTACATGGTTAGGGCATTCTGCTTGAAGGATAGGAGTAGGAGGCAGTGTGTTTTCCTGGGGCTGGGATGAAGGATACTGTTAGCCGTCTGGATGACACCATGAGAGGTAATGGGAGCAATCCTATTATCTGTCTCAGTGCTGGAGGCAACGATGTTGGCAGACGTAGGAGCAAGGACCTGATTAGCAGGTATAGGTCAGCAAGAGAGATAATTAGGAGGAAGGGTGGGAAACCTGTCATATGTGGCATTTTGCCAAGGAGAGGAGTTGGAAATGAATGGTTGTCCAGAGCAATTGGTGTCAATTGCTGTCTGGACAAATACTGTAAGGAAAATGCAGTAACATTCATTGACAACTGGGACCTCTTCTATGGCAGAAATGACATGTATGCCAGAGATGGGGTTCACTTACCTAGGTCTGGGGTGGGAGCACTGGCCAACGCAGTGGAAGGAGCTCTTAGGTCTTTAAAACTAGTAGTAGTTAGTGCTATGGGTTTTGGCGGGAAAACAGTGAAGTCACAGTGCAGTAATACGAGTACTAGGAGAACTAGTAATAGGCAAAATGAGGTGGATATTGGAAAGCCAGTGGCACTAATTGACAAGGACAGTAATAGGTTTAGTGGAATAACAAAGGAACAGGAAGGGTAAAGAGAGAGGAGGGTCTTTAAATATATATTACACAAATAGTCGCAGTGCTAGGAATAAGATGAACGAGTTGAGATTAGTTGCTAGTGCAGGTAACATTGAAGTATTTGCCATAACTGAGACGTGGTTTAATTCAAAAAGTCGGGACATGCCTGCGGAATGTCACATTCAGGGTTTTAAATTGGTCCAAGTAGATAGAAGTGTCGGGAAGGGGGGTGGGGTGGCATTGTATGTCCGAGATCGCTTGAACTGTTGCATAAAAACGGGTATTAAGTCTGAAGTAACACATACAGTGTTTAGATAGAATTTTCAGAGGGGCATGAAAAATTAATTTTAGGTGTGATATACCGTCCCCCAAACTTAGATAGGGACCAAGGGAGACTACTATGGGAGGAAATTGTTAGGGCCACAAGGCACAATAATGTAATTCTAGGAGACTAACTTTAGTCATATTGATTGGAATTTCTTGACTGGGAATTTAGAATCATACGACTTCTTAGAAGTAGTTCAGGATTGTTTTTTGAAGCAGTTTGTGACAGAACCTACAAGGGGTAATAGCCTGCTTGACTCAGTTCTGGCAAACAATGAATCCCTTGTTAATAATTTAGAAGTTTCAGAGGAACTGGGTACTAGCGACCACAAATCAATTACATTTAGCATTGAATGGATGTATGATAGTAGGGATAACTCGGTAACAGTCCCAGATTTTCGCTTAGCAGATTACGATGGGCTTAGAGAACACTTATCTGTTGACTGGGGTAACGAAGAGAGCTATCAATATGACAGTTTTCTGAACGCTATACATGAGGCTTAAAGAACGTTTATCCCGTATAAAGAAATTAGATCAAATAGAAATGACCCAAAATGGATGAATAATAGGCTCAAATACCTACTAGGGCATAAGAAAGGAATTTATAAGCGTATCAAAAGAGGCGAGGGTCATCTTATGAATCAGTATATTGACATTAAGAGGGACATTAAAAACGGGATAAGAAAAGCTAAAAGGGACTATGAAATTAAAGTTGCTAGGGATTCTAAAACTAACCCAAAAAGTTTTTTCCAGGTATATAGAACAAAAGTCAGAGATAAGATAGGCCCCCTTAAAAATAACTATGGGCATCTTACTGACAAAGATAATGAAATGTGCTCGATTTTAAATAATTATTTTCTCTCGGTTTTTACACAGGAAGACACTAATAATATTCCAGTAATTAATTTTTATAGTGGGCCAGAAGATAAATTATGTAACATCACAGTCACTAGTGAAATGGTTGTGAAGCAGACCGACCGACTGAAGCAAAATAAGTCACCGGGTCCTGATGAGGTTTTTTCAAGGGTTCTTAAGGAATGCAAAATGGAACTCTGAACCATTAACTAATATTTTTAATTTATCTCTTCAAACAGGTGTAGTGTCTGACATGTGGAAGATGGCTAATGTAATTCCTATTTTTAAAACGGGACAAGTCGTTACCGTCAAATTACTGCCCAATAAGCCTGACCTCAATTGTAGGCAAATTACTAGAGTCAATTATAGCTGAGATTATAAGAAGCCATCTCAATAAGCATAGCTTGATTAATGATACTCAGCATGGATTCACAAGAGGCCGGTCTTGTCTAATTTATTAACGTTCTTCTGTAAAGCTTTTGAGGCTGTTGACCACGATAAAGAATTTGATAGTATTTACTTAGATTCTAGTAAGGCTTTTGATAGAGTTCTGCACCAAAGACTGTTAAAGAAAGTGGCAGCTCATGGCATTGGGGGAAGGGTGCTCTCGTGGATCGAGTCATGGCTCACAGACAGGAAGCAGAGTGTGTCCATAAATGGGGTTAAATCTGAGTGGGGATCTGTAACAAGTGGCGTTCCACAGGGATCAGTCTTGGGCCCGTTGTTGTTTATAATATATATCAATGATCTTGAGGGAATTACTAGTGATATGAGCAAATTCACCGATGACACAAAGATAGTAGGATAATTGATTCAAACGTAGATGTTAGGGAACTTCAGGAGGATTTAGACAAACAACTCTTGGTCAGAAAAGTGGCAGATGCAGTTCAATGAAGATAAATGCAAGGTTCTGAAGCTCGGGAGTGTCCATAACCCTAGCACTTGTAAGTTAAACGATGTAGAATTTAGCCATACAGATTGCGAAAAGGACTTGGGGGTTATGGTGAGCAGCAACCTTAAACCAAGACAGCAATGCCTAAGCGTACGTAATAAGGCAAATAGATTACTGGGATTTATATCAAGAAGTGTAAGCAACAGAAGTCCCGAGGTCATACTGCAGCTTTACACATTAGTAAGGCCTCACCTAGATTATGCAGCTCAATTCTGGTCTCCATATTATAGAATGGACATAAATTTGTTAGAAAACATTCAGCATAGGATGACTAAATTAATACATAGCATTAGAAATCTTCCTTATGAAGAAAGATTGAAGACTCTTAAGTTACATTCACTTGTTAGACGAAGAATGAGGGGAGACCTGATCGAAGTGTATAAGTGGAAGATAGGTATTAATAAAGTTGATATTAATAAGGTCTTGAGGATATCTCTCCAAGAGAGAACCCGCAGTAATGGATTTAAATTAGATAAGTTTAGATTTAGAAAGGACATAGGAAAGTATTGGTTTGGAAATAGGGTAGTTGAGTGGAACAGTCTACCTAGTTGGGTTATTGAGGTTAGGACTTTGGGTAGTTTCAAAATTAGGTTGGATAAGTACATGAGTGGGAGGGGTTGGATTTGAGTGGGACTTGCACATCAGAGCTTATTTCTTGGGTAGTGTTGAGGATTAGGTTGGGCAAATATTTTGTTAGTGGGATGAATTGTAAAGGACCTGCCTAGTATGGGCCAACAGGCCTGCTGCACTGTGCCTCCTTTCTTATGTCTTATGTTCTTAAATCATCCTGGAGTGCTCTGTCCTCATTAGAATGAATTGGACAGCCTATTTTGGCGTCATCAGCAAATTTGCTTATGTCGCTATTTATTCCCTCATTTATGTCGTTTATATAAATTGTGAACAACGGGCCCAACACTGACCCCTGAGGAACACCGCTTGTGTAGCACTACAAAAGTAGATCTACGGTTTTTTACATATTTAAAAAAAAAAAATGTAAAAAAACAAAAAGATCTACTTTTTTACATACCTTCAAATGTTGAAAAAGCGTATACAGTGGACCCCCAGTTAACGACATTTTTTCACTCCAGGAGTATGTTCAGGTGCCAGTACTGACCGAATTTGTTCCCATAAGGAATATTGTGAAGTAGATTAGTCCATTTCAGACCCCCAAACATACACGTACAAATGCACTTACATAATTGGTCGCATTCGGAGGTGATCGTTATGCGGGGGTCCACTGTATATACGTTTGGACCGTTTACGGGTTAAAATAGCCCAAACTTTCAAGTTTTTATATAGCTACACAAGCTACATGGTGGAGTAATAAAATTAAATATTTCAATTAAAATTCAAGAGGCTTGCAAAGCAAAATTTTTGCAACATCCCCCCTCCCTTGCCCCGAATAATACTGTGTAATCACATTTTATCTCAAGGTTTGTAACCCAAGCAAGTTTTCTTTTAAAGAGCCTGGAAGAAAAAATACATCTTACTTGTGTGTTTTGGAAGTAATGACGCCACAGTGGTCGAATTTTATCCTGGCCACCAACGTCCCAAACTGTGAAGCTGATGTTCTTATACTCCACAGTTTCAACGTTAAATCCTGTGAAAAAAAAAATTACATGGCACTAATTAAATATAACTGTCTAGATGTAAATGCCTTTTTATCAAATATTTTAATAGTAAGCGTGCGTGAGCGTGTTAGATAGGAGTGAATGGAGACACATGGTATTTGGGACTGACGATCTGTTGGAGTGTGAGCAGGGTAATATTTAGCGAAGGGATTCAGGGAAACTGGTTATTTTATATAACCGGACTCGAGTCCTGGAAATGGGAAGTACAATGCCTTCACTCTGAAGGAGGGGTTTGAGATATTGGCAGTTTGGAGGGATATGTTGTGTATTTTTATACGTATATACTTCTAAACTGTTGTATTCTGGGCACCTCTGCAAAAACAATTATGTGTGAGGTGAAAGTGTTGAATGATGATGAAAGTATTTTGTTTTTAGGGATTCTTTCTTTTTGGGTCACCCTGCCTCGGTGGGAGACGGCCGACTTGTTTAAAAAAAAAAAAAAAAAAAATGCAGCAATTCCAAAAGTTGTATGCTGTCAAGTACTATATAACAAACAGAAAACTTGTCCTTTTATTTCTTCCACTATGCTCCCATTAGAGATACCCAAATGTGAGCTGGTAGATTTATTTTAAGTGAAAGTTTTTATGTCATTACAAATTTGTAGCTACAGGAGCAGAGATATGCTCATGCTGTCCCATCTTCAATTAGTTAATCATAATTTAAAGATGTTCAATGGTTGTAGCAGTTAATACCTTTAACCCTTTCATAGTCTCCCAACAGATCAATGTTACTGAAGTCAGCCTCTCTCACAAATTTACAAATTTGGCAAGAGAAGCCTGGCAAACTAGCCATGAGAGAATACGTCTGTACAGCCGGTATGCATATTATACAAAAACAGGTCGCAGCAGTTCATCTTGATATACCACTGTCTACCATGTCATGTGGATGCAAGGCACTCACTCAAGCAAATTCAGTGTGTATTATCCCCAGCAACAGCTCAATGATGAGGCTATTGGATCCAAGGATGAATTTGACAGGTCTGAACGTTGTGTGACCGAAAATGATTATCAGAATGTCAAAAATAGCCCTGAAAACCCTAATGACCCACAGCCATCCACATATGGGTTCAGTGCATCCAGAACATGTCCATGCCATAAGTAAAGGCTCATTTTCCTGTGGTATAGGCAGATGTGGATAGTAATGGTAGTGTGTAATTAAACTTCTTAGCAATCAATGATCAGTCCAGTGGTGACAATTACTGGCCTGTGAAGCATCAATTTACAAACCAACACCTGCAATCTGATAGTGCCCCTGTTGCTATCCCCAATGGATGTAGTCATCACAGGACCTAATGCTCTGAAGATGAAGGTGCTTCCATTAGCATGGATAGTGGGCCACAGGCAATGCATGCAGCAGTGGCTGGTGGGAGGCACCAACACAAGCCCCAGGAGGAAGATGTACCCTAAATCCCAGGCTGCATCCACCAACTGCACCATCACTAGTACTAGTACTAGCACCACCACCACCAGCCACAAATATCCAGCAGCCACCACATTTGGGAATGGCAAGAGGATGCACACTGACCAATCACCAATTTGAAGATTGTGGAAGCCAGCCAAACTACCCTATGGAAATTCTGAAAAAAATTTATGAATCTTTAGATGCAAATGATATATACCTTTGAAGAGTTTCGAGAGTTTCACTACTCTCGGAGGCCAGCCATGGGCCAGGCTTGTCCAGTAAGAGAAGCCAACAAGATACTTTAGATATGCTATGACAAACATAAGTTTCACTATGATCACAGCTGCACAAATGGAAAGATACAACTGTGGCAGAGATATCCTAACAATCACGCTAGTGCAACTTGTGCATAAGCACAGTATTGCATCATACTAGGCAACTGATCTCCTTATATTTACCATGGCATTCTGATTTCATACCATCAGCAGATTATCCAGCTGCTATGTATGATACATTTCTCAGACAAGATGAGGCTTGAAAGAAGTGACATGTTATACAAGATCAGGAATGGTTTTATGCATCTGAAATGGAAGTTAAGAGTATTTTTATCCAGAACACTGTCACTGACAATTCTGAGCTTCTTGAAAGGTAAGACTGCTGTTCAAGCAGTATATTTTAAGTACAAGGCAACTTATTAAATTGTTTTGAAATTGGATCTCTGTGTACACAGGAAGCAAAAATGTAGAAATAAACCAGAAAATTACTGGGAATTTCAGATGTGAGAAAAATGATGAAACCATATCTTGGTAAGGGTAATACATTATACATTGATACCTGGTACACAAGCCTCTAACTGGTATTTCCTGGAGGTGAACATGACAGACATGTGGTATAGTGCACGTAACAATCATACCGAAGTCCAACAGGCTTTGGTTCTGGTATGATGCAGATGTTTCATGTCAATGACATGGCATTTTGGTGGCATAACAAACGACATGACATCAATGACATCCATCCACTAGCACAAAATGAAAACACAGGAAAGGTGAATAAAGCTAATAAACCCATTGTGAGACCAAATACTGTTATGGATTGCACTAAATATGCATTTGGTGGACAAGCGTGACATGCAGATTGGGTTTGTTGATTGTGTCCGGAAGAACTACAAGTGGTACGTGAAACCTTTCTTCCATCTTGTTGACACCAATTCTGAATGCATACACTGTACCAGATGAAGACTGGCAAGACTCGCATACTCGCTTCTGTCTCTAATTAGACTTACAGAAAGATCAGGTCAACACATGCACCATGTACTGATCACCAAATACCCTCTCATTTGAAGCATGTGATCACTTTCTAACCATAATTCTTGCTAAAGATAAGAAATGGGTTCAGATGTCTGTGGACATGTCAAGGCACCCATTAAAGCACAGATACACCTTTTGTAAAGGGAGTAACACACCACTATGTATGGAGCCGTGTTTCATGGACTCCCACAGACCAACATTCCTAGGAACAGGACCAGTGCCTGTAAGTGTACATGTCAGAACAGTAGAAAAGTGAAGTAATTAGACATGTATTTATAGTGTGTATCACTGGATGGGAAATGACATACTATTAGTGCAAGTACTGTACTGTATACAAAGGCTAGCCATACATACACTGTGCACAATTTGGGAGTTACAGACCACAACAGTCACTAGAATATGTAAAAAATTAGGAAACCTTCGAGAGAGAGAAAAAAAAAAAATCTAAGTGTACAGCAATTGCCAATGTTGCCATCAGCAGGGCAATGACCTTCAACTTACACCTTCATATCTCAGTAAGTACTGACAGAAAAAAAAATGTATACGTCGCATTACTTTCACAAAAATATGCTCTAGATTTTTTTTTTTAAACTGCAACAGTCAACACTTATTTCTGGGACAACAGTGAAAGAGTTAATTATACCTTTGGCTCCACTTCTCTAATTACAACTGCGGCCTCTTGTTTAACCTGTCACTCAAAAAAAAAAAATTTGGCATGCCCTTTCATGATTGGTTATGACTCATCTCTTCCTATCAGCAGCATGGATATCTTTACAACTTTCAACCTTTCATCAAAAGTTATTTTTTAACTCTGGGAAATAATTTTGACCTTTCTAACTTGTCCATCATTTTATTAGGTATATTAAACATTACTACATTGTATCAATTATTCTTTTGCAATGATGTGGCTTTGATATAAACAGAGCTGGATAATTCTTGAAAATCCTATAGTGTAACAAGTGGAGAAAGAAAAAAAAAATCACTGCAGTGCCATATATGGACCATGGTCAACAGCTTGAAAATGGTACATTACAATACTACCTACCGGACAAATATTCTCAACCTGATAACTGCCAATAAATCTTCACCCAGACTAATTTCTAAGCTAACGCATTACACTGGAAAACTCATTAGAACATGCATGGCATGCCCAAACTTCATAAACTCCCACCCATGGATTTACTGTCTTTCCCTGTCCTGCACTAATGACTTAACATACAAAGAATAAAAAGATTAACTTTACATAGTTATTTGCATTTATAATTTTCTTGATGTAAATATTCATTGCAAATAAAAGCAGAATAATTATGAAATTTGTGTATTGCTCTTGAAAGCCATGGATAAAAAACTCTGTACATCCATGATAATCCTTACCAATTGTGGGGATAGTAGTGACAATTTCTCCAAGCTTTAGCTTGTATAAAATGGTGGTTTTACCAGCAGCATCCAACCCCACCATGAGAATCCGCATCTCCTTCTTGCCAAAAAGGCCCTTGAATAGGGATGTGATTATATTTCCCATTTTTACTATTACAACCTGTAAAAGAAAATTATTTTTAAGTACAATATATGCTAAGCACTGTACCCAATTATGCTTTACACAATACTACCATGAAAAAAAGTGCCTGCATGACAAAGCTTGAATCTTATTACCATGTCTAGTGCTATGTAAATTATGCCAGTGTCAAATGTAAACTTACTATATGCAGATGACTATACCTTTTACTAAACTGACATATGCCGTGTTAGGCTGTCTGATATAACTTATTTTTTGTGTGCCTTCAAATTTATCATGCACCACCATTTTAGGGCTCTGCTCAACCGTTTGGGTCACCTAAAACTTCATACCCAGGAAAAACCCTAGGAACAGACAGATTTGTGTAGTACACCCTGAGAAACTGCCTCAGAACATACACATACAGTGGTACCTCGAATTTCAGCCATAATTCATTTTAGAAGGCTGTTAGAGTGCCATTACCGAACGAATTTGTTCCCATAAGGGATAATGTAAATTAGATTACTCCATTTCAGACCCCCCAATAATACTTACAAAAGCACTTACAAAAATACACTTGCACAATTGTTAAAATTGGGAGCTGTTCGAAATTCGAGGTACCACTGTATAAACAATACAACCAGGACCTGTCTTAACACCTTCAGCTTCCATCCCAGCAAATGTGGTGTGGAACTGGCAGAAAGATGCCTTATATGCTCCAAGCTTATTAGAACTAAGATACATGTACCAAGATTCAGTCAAAAAACACATTGCAGTATACAGTTGAAGTCAATACAACAATTGCGTTTTGTGGACTATCACACGATTTTAATACAGGTTAACCATCACTAATCCGGCAACATCAGGACCTGAAAGGTGCTGGATTATTGATTTTGCCAGATTACAGAGTGGTTAGGTTAGAATACCCTTAACCCAACAGTGATATTTATGCATTGACGATTTCACCCATTTTACACCCTATTTTTGTCCCATTACATTGCTCCAGTTTACCAAACTCAAAATTTTATACATACATATATACATACATATACGATTTACTATTATGCAGACTACTGCATTACTGCAATTGTATAAATAATGTCAACCCATTCATGGCTGCATATTAGACCGACCAGTTAGACATATTGGATAGTGATGTCATTTGTTTACTCTTGAATATCGGCAAAAATTGAACATTTCCGCCACTGAGCACAATTTCAATGTACTTTCAGTCAGGAATTCAATTAAAATCATATCTATTTCTGTAATATATCTTCCATTCTATTAAACTAGAAAAAAAAATCTAAAATACAACCATAAAAAATAAAAAGTTGCTATTTTAGAGACAATTTAAATTGTCGTGTTAGACAAGATATAAAATTAGAAGCGTCAGCCACTGAATCTGTTTGGTTACAGCTTCTCGAGGGCCGAGAAAAACTAATTTTGGGTGTGATTTACAGGGCCCCAAATCTTGATAGGGAGTGCAGTAAACTTCCATGGGACGAAATTCGTAAGGCATCTACAAACGAAAATGTTGTGCTAATGGGAGATTTCAACTATAGACAGATTGACTGGAGCAATTTGACAGGAAATTTAGAGTCAGGTGACTTTCTTGATACGATCCAGGATTGTTTTTTAAAACAGTTTGTGACAGAGCCAACTAGGGGAAATAACCTCCTTGACTTGGTTCTTGCCAGTAGGGAAACACTAATTAATAATCTTGAGGTTAATGATGAGCTTGGGGAAAGTGATCACAAATCACTCAGTTTTAATATATCATGGAATTCCCCTAATAATGGCAATCAAGTCTCTGTCCCTGACTTCCGCTTGGCTGATTTCATAGGACTGAAAAATTACTTAGGTGGGCTGAACTGGAATGACCTGACTAAGGGTCAGATAGGTGGTGATGGTTGCCGATATGACGCTTTCCAGGGCATAGTTCTAGCTGCTCAGTCAAATTATGTTCCAAATAGGGAAATCAGATTAAACAAAAATGATCCTAAATGGATGAACAATAGATTAAAATATCTAATTGGTCAAAAGAGAGGCATATATAGGCAAATCAAAAGAGGAGAGGGGTAATTAAGAAATCGATATATTCAGTTAGAGAAATAAAAAAAGGAATTAGAAAAGCAAAAAGAGATTACGAGGTTAAAGTTGCAAGAGATTCGAAGATTAACCCAAAAGGATTCTTTCAGGTATACAGAAGTAAGATCAGGGACAAGATAGGCCCACTCAAAAGTTCCTCGGGTCAGCTCACGGACAGTGATAAGGAAATGTGTAGAAGTTTTAACACATACTTCCTCTCAGTTTTTACACAGGAGGATACCAGCGATATTCCAGAAATGATAAATTATGTGGAACAGGACGATAATAAACTGTGCACGATTAGGGTCACAAGTGACATGGTCCTTAGGCAAATAGATAAATTAAAACCTAACAAATCCCCAGGCCCTGATGAACTGTATGCAAGGGTTCTAAAGGAATGTAAAGAGGAGCTTAACAAACCTTTGGCTAATCTTTTCAACATATCACTACAAACTGGCATTGTGCCAGATAAGTGGAAAATGGCAAATGTGATACCTATTTTCAAAGCAGGTGACAGGTCCTTAGCTTCAAACTATAGACCAATAAGCCTAACCTCCATAGTGGGAAAATTTATGGAATCAATAATTGCTGAGGCAGTTCGTAGCCACCTTGAAAAGCATAAATTAATCAACGAATCTCAGCATGGTTTTACAAAGGGGCGTTCCTGCCTTACAAATTTATTAACTTTTTTCACTAAGGTATTTGAGGAGGTAGATCATGGTAATGAATATGATAGTGTACATGGACTTCAGTAAGGCTTTTGACAGGGTCCCACATCAGAGACTATTGAGGAAAATTAAGGCACATGGAATAGGAGAAATTTTTTCCTGGATAGAGGCATGGTTGACAAACAGGCAGCAGAGAGTTTGCATAAATGGGGAGAAATCAGAGTGGGGAAGCGTCACGAGCGGTGTTCCACAGGGGTCAGTGTTGGGCCCCCTGCTGTTCACAATATACATAAACTGCATAGATGAGGGCATAAAGAGCGACATCAGCAAGTTTGCCGATGACACCAAAATAGGCCGTCGAATTCATTCTGACGAGGACATTAGAGCACTCCAGGAAGATTTGAGTAGACTGATGCAGTGGTCGGAGAGGTGGCAGATGCAGTTTAATATAGACAAATGCAAAGTTCTAAATGTTGGACAGGACAATAACCATGCCACATATAAACTAAATAATGTAGATCTTAATATTATGGATTGCAAAAAAGATTTAGGAGTTCTGGTTAGCAGTAGTGATCAAGGTCCCAGGACCAAAACGTTTTCTAATAAATATGTCATAGTGTTTGCTTACGTGTCTTTCTAAACCAGCAGTAATCTGAAACCAAGACAACAGTGCATAAGTGTTCGCAATAGAGCTAATAGAATCCTTGGCTTTATATCAAGAAGCATAAATAATAGGAGTCCTCAGGTTGTTCTTCACCTTTATACATCCTTGGTTAGGCCTCATTTAGATTATGCTGCACAGTTTTGGTCACCATATTACAGAATGGATATAAATGCTCTGGAAAATGTACAAAGGAGGATGACAAAGTTGATCCCATGTATCAGAAACCTTCCCTATGAGGATAGACTAAGGACCCTGAATCTTCACTCTAGAAAGATGTAGAATTACGGGGGATATGATCGAGGTGTATAAATGGAAGACACGAATAAATAAAGGGGATGTAAATAGTGTGCTGAAAATATCTAGCCTAGTCAGGACTCGCAGCAATGGTTTTAAGTTAGAAAAATTCAGATTCAGGAAGGATATAGGAAAGTACTGGTTTGGTAAGAGTTGTGGATGAGTGGAACAAACTCCCAAGTACAGTTATAGAGGCCAGAACGTTGTGTAGCTTTAAAAATAGGTTGGATAAATACATGAGTGGGTGTGGGTGGGTGTGAGTTGGACCTGATTAGCTTGTGCTACCAGGACGGTTGCCGTGTTCCTCCCTTAAGTCAAGGTGACCTGACCTGACTAGGTTGGGTGCATTGGCTTAAGCCGGTAGGAGACTTGGACCTGCCTCACATGGGCCAGTAGGCCTGCTGCAGTGTTCCTTCGTTCTTATGTTCTTATGTTTACATCAAAAACGGTTTTTGGTGTCGCTGTTTCTTTTCTCATTATGTACTGCATGATACAGGATTTTTTTATATAGTGCACACTTACCACACAGACCTATTCTCATGTGTAGGCCCAAATTTAAGTCAACTTATCTGAGCGAGCTGAGCTCACGGTGACCGACAGTGGCTTCAAAGCCACCTATCTTTTATGAACAATGTATGGTGCATATGCGTTACACAACAAGAAGCATTTCTTTTATTCATTGAAACCATGGCTAGGGCAAAAATTGAGGAAAAAATGGAATGACTTGTGAAGTTTTGTTAGTGGAACTGCAGGACCTAACTTTGGTATGTTTTTATAAATTATAGTGGGGTAAAGGGGTTATGTGGATTGCCTTGCATGTCCATAAATGGTTAAAGTATACAGAATATAAGTGGATTATTAGATATTATTAAATGTTTAAAAAGAGGTTAAGCAGTCATATTTTGTGCTACTGGTTATGGAAAATGTAGAGGTAGTAAATAAGATGGGCATAACTTTGAAGCATGCCTAATAACTTATCTAATAAATTTTTGGGGGCAATTATAACCAATTTTGTGATTTTCATTTTCCCTTATTACTGGATAGTGTTATTTATTACATATAATCCTAATGTTTATTAAGAACTATTTATCAGTTACCATTCCTTCCCAACATGGCATTTTGTATTATTCACTATTCATTACATCAATAGATCCCTTGTCTTGTATCGCATTCATTACATTTGGACTGTTATATGTAATTCTTATCCTTTACATTAGATACACTACACCTACTTCTCATTCATTACACTAGTTTCTTGCTAGCAAGGGATAATACAGAAGGCATACTAGTGAAATACCTGGGAAATGGGTTAGAAATGGTTTAACCCTTTCAGGGTTTCAGACGTACTAGTACAGCTTACGCACCAGGGTTTTTGATGTACTAGTACGCCTAAATTCTAGTGCCCTCAAATCTTGTGGGAGAAAGCTGGTAGGCCTACATATGAAAGAATGAGTATGTGGTCAGTGTGCGCAGTATAAAAAAAATCCTGCAGCACACAATGTGTATAAGAAAGAGAAAGAGAGAAAGAGAGAGAAAGAAAGAGAAAGAGAGAAAGAGAGAGAGAGAGAGAGAAAGAGAGAGAGAAAGAGAGAGAAAGAGAGAAAGAGAGAGAAAGAGAGAGAGAGAGAGAGAGAGAGAAAGAGAGAGAGAGAGAGAGAGAGAGAGAGAGAGAGAGAGAGAGAGAGAGAGAGAGAGAGAGAGAGAGAGAGAGAGAGAGAGAGAGAGAGAGAGAGAAAGAGAGAGAAAGAGAGAAAGAGAGAGAAAGAGAAAGAGAGAGAAAGAGAGGAGAGAGAGGAGAGAGAGAAAGAGAGGAGAAAGAGAGGAGAGAGAAAGAGAGAGAAAGAGAGAGAAAGAGAGAGAAAGAGAAAGAAAGAGAGAAAGAGAGAGAAAGAGAAAGAGAGAAAGAGAGAGAGAAAGAGAAAAGAGAGAAAGAGGAGAAGAAGAGAGAGAGAAAGAAGAGAGAGAGAGAGAGAGAGAGAGAGAGAGAGAGGAGAGATAGAGATAGAGAGAGAGAGAGAAAGAGAGAGAAAGAGAGAGAAAGAGAGAGGAAAGAGGAGAAAGAGAGAAAGAAGAGAGAAGAAGAGAGAAAGAAAGAGAGAGAAAGAGAGAGAAAGAGAAAGAGAAAGAGAGAGAAAGAGAGAAAGAGAGAGAAAGAGCATCTGGTGCTTTATAACAACGTGGCTGGTACAATGCAACACAGTGATTTGTGTAACATCTTCCTTTAGTGGAAAAGTGGATAGCATAAACAGTGTTTATTAAGTGATAGTGAGAAGGCAACACTTCCAGCTAGTGGCACACTCCACCCCACGACATCACCACCCACCCTCTCTCTCTCCTGTGAACTTCAAACCTACAAACCTCCTCTGGGATGACTTCACACCGCAAAATAGCAAGATTATCTACGCTATCTGGCTATTGTCCCAGTAGATACTGCAGTGTTTGTGGGTATACCACAAGGGACAAAGATCTTCTTGGATGTAAGCAGCCTACTTGCTCCAACTACTGCCACACAGATTGCATTCCAGAAGGAGAATTTTGTTGCAGCCAGGTTGAAAATTTCAGAAAATTTAAGGATATCCATAATCCTGTGGTATATGTGGATACAAGCCTGGAGCTACAGGAGGAAGGTTCAGAAGTCCTACCTCAGGGACTCCTGTCCAAAGATCAAGACTGCCCTCTTGGGCTGTGTTGTAAAGTTGCAGCTAAGATAATCCATCACAGGGAAGCACTTCATGAGCTCCTCAAATCATTAGATAACCTACAAGCTATTGTAGAAGGCCAGTGCAAGCCTGCATCAAGTGACGTAAGCTGCTCAGCTGATGGTGACACTATTGACAAAGACTGGAAGTCCCACACTGAGCTTAACTCAGGGGTAAACATCTGGTGGAATTCTGTCATCGCTAAGGTCCCACAGACTGACAGAGTTCAAAACACTACCTTTGGGAATTCTAACACAATTCCTCTGACCACCACAGAGGGAACAAATCCTCTTCCCAGCAACGTGGGAAGCCTTGGATCTGTTAATTCTCCTACACCTGACATCTCTGCTTCAGCCACTGCCAGTCTACTTGACAGTGCACATACCATCTCTGATCCTACACCTGTCAGCACACCTGCCGATACTATTCTAGAATCTGGTAGTAGTGCTTCGACAGCAAGTTCTGAGCCAGGAGTTTCTCCACCAGAGAACGGTGCAGTTAGTGATCAGGGAACTATCACTGCACCTGATCACCTACTGTGCCGAAGTACGAACAGCAGGGACACATCTGTCAGAACTGGTAGAGGGCGGGGTAGAGGACGTGGAGGAGGACGTGGTGGAGGAAGACATCTACAGCCGTCTCACCCTCCACTAACACAGTTCCAGCGGCAGAATCTGAGGACAAATCTGCGAAACACAGGAGGTGCAACAAATCCTAGTCCACCCTCCCAGGCACCTAGGCTGTGCTCTCGCTGTCACCGGAAGGGGCACTCTGCCAACAACTGCCTGCGAGATACCAGGTGTAACTACTGCTACAAGAAAGGACATAAGGAGGACCAGTGTCGGAAGAAAAAGGAACTTGACAGACAGGGCCACCTGTTTAGAGACCTGTTCTCAGAACAAACCAGCAGGATCTCTGAATTGGTAAACACTCTCACACGTCACCCACTTAGCTACTCCTATCCCAGCCCAGCAGGTGGGATTGGGCCTTATACAAGACCACAGACCTACATCCCTGCAGCTGCCTCAGTACCCTACCTCTCTCAAGGGCAGGCACCTTACATTCCCTACACACCCACCACCTCAAGCTGACCACTTCATCATGAGGAGCCAGTCTATCAGCATCCTGTCAGCCAACATTAGAGGTTTCATTACTAATGTTGGAGAGCTCACACATAGCTTTGTGAACACTCGACGTCCAGACATGATAGCTGTTGTTGAAACATTTTTGGATGACAGGACTCCAGAAAATTTTGCAAGAATTGCTGGCTACACCTCATGGATGAGAAGAGACAGGCAAGGGCAAGGAGGTGGTGTTGCTGTGTGCTTCTCTAAAAGTGTTCATGCCCAGCACATAGATGTTGCCACCCCTACACATCTTGAAATGATGTTCTTCAAGCTCTGTATAAACACTAGTACCTCTGTACTAGCATGTGCAATGTACAGACCTCAGTGGCAACATGCAGACCCTATCAACTTCCTAATGGAAAATATTGACTCCCTTCTGCTACAACACAACTGTCAACATATTATAATTGTTGGTGACCTCAACCAGCACCTTATACAGAGGGACTTTGATGACCTTCTTGCAGTGTTTGACATGAGAAACTTTGTTGATTTCCCTACTCATATCTCTGGCTCCTCCCTTGACCCAGTAGTGAGTGATCTGGCAGAAGGCATAGTCACTTGTCAACCCCTCGGCTACGTTGGATCGTCTGACCACAAGGCTGTTTTTACCACACTTAAGATCCCAACAGAACGAGGTGAGGAGTCCACACGCACAACCTGGCTATGGGAAAGAGGTAATTGGCCAGCCCTTTGCTCTGAGCTCGCCACCACCGACTGGAATGCTCTTCTCCAGGGGGATGTTGATAACCAAGTGAAAGCCTTCACTGGACACATCCTTAATCTGCAACAAGAACACATTCCTCACCGGCAATATGTGACAAAGCCTACAGATCAGCCTTGGTTTGGCTTTCGTTGTAGAGAGGCTGCTACTGCTAAGTACAAAGCATGGCGAAGGTATAAGAGACATCCTACCACCTATAACAGGAACTTGCACATGCAAGCCTGTAGGCATATGGGTGATGTTCAAAAGTGGGCCATTGCTAAATGGGAGGTGGACACTAAAAGAAAGTTAGCATCAGGTAGGGTAGGCTCCAAAACCTGGTGGTCCCTGGTCAAGGACAGACAAGGTTATCTGCCTGATGAACTTATTCCACCTCTAAATCGACAGGATGGGACCACCTCTACTAGTAGTCAAGAGAAGGCGGACCTCTTTGCTGAACACTTTGCTACCAAAATGCAAGTTCCTGATCCAGCAAGGGACCCTCCTTGGCTAGCTGCAAGAACTGTGTCAAAACTGTCAGTGGTGACAATAAGGCAGGAGGAGGTGCATTTCCTTCTTAAATCACTTGACCAGGAAAAGGCTGTGGGCCCAGACAAGTTGAGCCCAAGATTGTTGAGAAGATGTGCAGACCAGCTAGCAGCACCTCTAACTCGCATCTTTCAGCACTGCCTAGTACAGTGCAAATGGCCCTCTCCATGGAAAGAGGCAAATGTAGTCCCTGTTCACAAAAAGAAGAGCAGAGCAGAAATCAGCAACTACAGACCAGTGTCACTCCTGTCAATCACTGGTAAGATCCTTGAGACAATAATCTCAAGACAAATGACAGATTTTTTTGACTACCACTCACTACTTTGTGATCGTCAATATGGCTTCAGGAAAGGTTACTCTGCTGCTGATCTGTTGTTAAACCTCTCCACTAAGTGGCACCAGTCACTGGATGAATCCAAAGTCAGCTGTGTGGTAGCACTGGACATTGCTGGCGCTTTCGACCGGGTGTGGCACCAGGGCCTCTTAGCAAAACTTCAAGCACTGGGAATTGCAGGCTCTACGCTATGTCTCCTCAGTGATTACCTTCATGGTAGATCTCTAAGTGTAGTCCTCAATGGAACGGAATCAGCAAGGCATCCTATTGGGGCAAGCGTTCCACAAGGAAGTGTGCTGGGTCCACTGTTATGGAATGTCTACTTCAACGACCTTCTTCATCTCATCCCAGAATCACATGCATATGCAGACGACTGTACACTGACATTCACTTATCCAAGAGAAGAAATGCCAGCTGCTCTAAGCTACATCAATCACCAGCTGAGAGCTATATCAGCTTGGGGAAATAGATGGCAAGTAACATTTGCACCTGAGAAAACGCAAATGATGATCGTCTCTAGGCACCATGATGGTAATGCTGGTGCAGTAGTAAGGATGAATGGGACGATGTTGGCACCTGGAGAAGAAGTTGATATCCTTGGGGTGAAATTTGACTCCAAACTAACCATGAAGAACCATGTTGTAAATCTTGCAAACAAGGCAGCCAGGAAGCTTACAGCACTTCGCCGTATCTCGCATCTGCTTGACAGTAGGGGTTGCAAGATTCTGTACGAGGCACAAGTACGCTCACACCTTGAGTATGCTCCACTTTCTTGGTTTGCCTGCCCCCCCTCTCATCTGCGACTGCTTGACAGAGTAGAGAACAGAGCAAGACGTCTCATCTCTCGCCTGGACCCATCCTGGATAGATCTGTCATTTCAGCAGAGCCTTCAACATAGGAGGGATGTGGGTGGCCTTACTGTTATGTACAAGGCCAATATTGTCAAAATACCACACTTGGATCCACTTCGAGGACAGCGTGAAACAAGCTTTTATGCCACAAGACGGGCAGAAAGCAGCAACTTCACTCTGGCTGTACCCTTCTCCAGAACATCACTCCATCTGAGATCATACATACCCAGGATGACTCGAGTATGGAACACATTCGTACAGCATAATGATGTCAACGAGATAAAGTCAGTTGATCAAATGAAAATGCTGGCCCACAGATGGCTCCAACTTCATCCTGTTCCGTACTTGTATGTCTCATAACAATAAAAATGCTTTCAAATGAGCTGATGTAGGTAACAGCTCTTAGCTTGCCAATAAAGTTAGGAATCCTTAACCTGTAATATAGCTGTCAATAAAGCTAGGGATCCTTAACCTTGTCAAACCCTGTGTAAAAAAAAAAAAAAAAAAAAAAAAAAAAAAAAAAAAAAAAAAAAAAAAAAAAAAGAGAGAGAGAGAGAGACTTTTTGGATTAAAACAGCGACTTTGCACTGCATTTTCGTATGGTATTTATTGTTGTATTCTAGTTTTCCTGGTCTCATTTTATAGAATGGAAGACATTACAGAAATTGAGATGATTTTTGACTGGTTTTACAATGAAAAGTACCTTGAAACTGAGCTCGAAGTAGCAGAAATGTTTGATTTTTACCAAAGTTCAAAAGTAAACAAATCATGCCAAGCGTCCAATACACGTCAACTGGCGAGTCTAATATTCTTTCACAAGTGCGCTGATATTATTTATACCATTTCTACACTAATGCATTTAGTCTGCATAACAGTAAATCTTCTATTTTTTGTAAGAATAAAAATTCAAAGTGGAAAGCCAAAGAAATATAAGAGGGGCCTGGGGATGTGACTAACGAACAGAGAACTTGTTATTTTAGTGCCAGGAATGTCTTTGTTCATTCTGGACCCTATTCGGAAATTGGCATCTTTTGAAATGTGTGAAATTGGCAAAATTGCTAAATTCTGACCACTTTACTGGATAGTTGAAATTGGTAAATGGGTGGTTTCTTGTGCTCATTCGATAGAAAAAATGGAGTTCTAGCAAAATAGTTATGATTTTTGTCGACTAGTACACTGGAATTGGCCGAAAATAGGGCTTAAAGTGGGCAAAATTGCCGATGCGTAAACATCGTTGAGACCGCTAACTTCACGAGAGCATAATTCTGTAAGTTTTCCATCAAATTTCATACTTTTGGTGGCATTATGATCGGGAAAAGATTCTCTATCTTTTCATAAGAATTTTTTTTTTTTTTTTTTTTAAATTTGGCAACCCTGAGAACAAGTCTTGGACAGGGCCTGGCGACCCTGAAAGGGTTAAAATAAGCTTCAAATTTAGCAAAATTGCTGTTGCATCAAGTGTTCTCCAATCTCCAACTTCACACCTGTGCAATTCCATAAGTATCAGCACTCGAACAGCCTTCGGGAACGAATTAAGTTCATAACTCAGGGTACCACCGTACGTACTTATAAACTACTTTAATTAAGTCTAGACAGGTGAAGAGTGGTAGAATACAATATTCAATATTTTACTCTATTATTAATACGAGGTAGTACAATTTACGATACACAAACATTTTTAAGTTTGTAATAATGGCTTAATAGTAACAAAATATTTGAGAGAGTTGCTTTAAATTTTATTCGAGTTTAGCAGTATGGAGAGAGATGAATTTTGAGTACATATAGCCCTAAATTTATTTGTGGGCAGGGGACCTCTTGCTGTTTCAGGCAGAAAGTTCCAGATCTTCGATCCCTTATGTGCAATGCATTTTTGCATAGTAAGAGATGGATACAAGGAATGTCACAAAGTGTTTTGCGCCTCGTGTTATGCCTGTTCTGATGAAGAAGTCTAGAAGTTTGAGTGGAGGGTTGATATTGGGGTTTAATGATCTGTATATATAGTAGGCACAGTAATAAGTGTGTATTTTGTACATTAAGCAAGTTCAAGCTTTTGGAGAGTTGTGGGGTGCATTGTCTGGTACTGGAGTTTGCGATCATCTGCACTGCCGCTTTTTGTTGGGTTATTAAAGCTTGAAGGTGATTGGCCGTGGTAGATCCCCCAAGCACAAATACCACGGGCGAGGCAAGGGTATATTAGAGCGATACGTACAAGGTAAGGAGCGCCCTCTGGGGCGCATAGTATCGTATCTTGGAAAGGATACCTACTGTTTTGGGAACTTTCTTAGTTATATGCTGGATGTGGGTCTGAAATTTAAGATTACAGTCAAGGTAGAGACCTAGAAATTCACCCTCAGTGTGTCTTGTAATGAGTAAACTATATACATGTATTGATGTTTAACTGGATATTTAAGGCTGTTTCCAAATAGCATGAAGTAGGTTTTGTCTATATGGAGATTAAGTTTGTTGGTAGTCATCCAGTTTGATATTTAACGTAGCTCGCTGTTTACAGTGTTACTAAGTACGTATAGACGGGTTTGGGTGGGAGAAGATAGAAGTGGTGTCATCTGCGAATAGAACTGGTTTAAGGAGTCACGATGCATTTGGGAGGTCACTGATGTAAATAAGAGAAGAGGACCTATGACACTTCCCTGTGCCACTCCAACAACTACAGGCTGAGTATTGGAGGTCATGCCATTTGTGTACATGTATGTACATACTGGTGTCTACCACTAAGATACGATTTTAGGTAACCGAGTGTCCTCTGACCCCATAATGCTTAATTTTACTTGCAAGATATTGTGGTCTACTGTATCAAATGCTTACCATAGCTCTATGAAGAGCCCACAGAGGATATTCATTTTTTCAATTGCTATATATAGTAATTCGAGCATCTGAATAACTGCATTATTCATTTTTTTTTTTTTTTTTTTTTGGCTTAAACCCATACTGGCAGGGGTTCATCTCTGTTTCTAGAGTCCAAAATTTCAGACAGTTCTCCAGATCTTTTTCATATTGCCTTTTATTTCATTAAATTTGTACCTAATACATTTGTTTGGACTTCCGTAAAATTAGCAAGTACAGTGGACCCCCGCATACCGTTGGCATCACATAACGTTTAATCCGCATACCGCTCACTTTTATCGCAAAAATTTTGCCTCGCATACCGCTCAAAAACCCGCTCACCGCTGTTCGTCCGAGACGCGTCCAAAGTGCGCCCTTAGCCAGCCTCTCATGTGCCACCGGTGGCATTGTTTACCAGCCAGCCTCCGCGGTAACATCCAAGCATACAATCGGAACATTTCGTATTATTACAGTGTTTTTGGCGATTTTATCTGCAAAATAAGTGACCATGGGCCCCAAGAAAGCTTCTAGTGCCAACCCTACAGCAATAAGGGTGAGAATTACTATAGAGATGAAGAAAAAGATCATTGATAATTATGAAAGTGGAGTGCGTGTCTCCGAGCTGGCCATCGCTACTATTGGTGGTACAGCTGCTGCTGCTGCACCACCGTCAGCTGCTGCACCACCGTCAGCTGCTGCACCACCGTCAGCTGCTGCACCACCGTCAGCTGCTGCACCACCGTCAGCTGCTGCACCACCGTCAGCTGCTGCACCACCGTCAGCTGCTGCACCACCGTCAGCTGCTGCACCACCGTCAGCTGCTGCACCACCGTCAGCTGCTGCACCACCGTCAGCTGCTGCACCACCGTCAGCTGCTGCACCACCGTCAGCTGCTGCACCACCGTCAGCTGACGCACCACCGTCAGCTGCTGCACCACCGTCAGCTGCTGCACCACCGTCAGCTGCTGCACCACCGTCAGCTGCTGCACCACCGTCAGCTGCTGCACCACCGTCAGCTGCTGCACCACCGTCAGCTGCTGCACCACCGTCAGCTGCTGCACCACCGTCAGCTGCTGCACCACCGTCAGCTGCTGCACCACCGTCAGCTGCTGCACCACCGTCAGCTGCTGTACCACCGTCAGCTGCTGCTGCTGTACCACCGTCAGCTGCTGCTGCTGTACCACCGTCAGCTGCTGCTGCTGTACCACCGTCAGCTGCTGCTGCTGTACCACCGTCAGCTGCTGCTGCTGTACCACCGTCAGCTGCTGCTGCTGTACCACCGTCAGCTGCTGCTGCTGTACCACCGTCAGCTGCTGCTGCTGTACCGTCAGCTGCTGCTGCTGTACCACCGTCAGCTGCTGCTGCTGTACCACCGTCAGCTGCTGCTGCTGTACCACCGTCAGCTGCTGCTGCTGTAGTACCGTCTGCTGCTGCTGCTGTAGTACCGTCTGCTGCTGCTGTAGTACCGTCTGCTGCTGCTGTAGTACCGTCTGCTGCTGCTGTAGCACCGTCTGCTGCTGCTGTAGCACTGTCAGCTGCTGCTGCTGTAGCACTGTCAGCTGCTGCTGCTGTAGCACTGTCAGCTGCTGCTGCTGTAGCACTGTCAGCTGCTGCTGCTGTAGCACTGTCAGCTGCTGCTGCTGTAGCACTGTCAGCTGCTGCTGCTGTAGCACTGTCAGCTGCTGCTGCTGCTGTAGCACTGTCAGCTGCTGCTGCTGTAGCACTGTCAGCTGCTGCTGCTGCTGTAGCACTGTCAGCTGCTGCTGCTGCTGTAGCACTGTCAGCTGCTGCTGCTGCTGTAGCACTGTCAGCTGCTGCTGCTGCTGTAGCACTGTCAGCTGCTGCTGCTGCTGTAGCACTGTCAGCTGCTGCTGCTGCTGTAGCACTGTCAGCTGCTGCTGCTGCTGTAGCACTGTCAGCTGCTGCTGCTGCTGTAGCACTGTCAGCTGCTGCTGCTGCTGTAGCACTGTCAGCTGCTGCTGCTGCTGTAGCACTGTCAGCTGCTGCTGCTGCTGTAGCACTGTCAGCTGCTGCTGCTGCTGTAGCACTGTCAGCTGCTGCTGCTGCTGTAGCACTGTCAGCTGCTGCTGCTGCTGTAGCACTGTCAGCTGCTGCTGCTGCTGTAGCACTGTCAGCTGCTGCTGCAGCACTGTCAGCTGCTGCTGCTGCTGTAGCACTGTCAGCTGCTGCTGCAGCACTGTCAGCAGCTGCTGCTGCTGTAGCACTGTCAGCTGCTGCTGCTGCTGTAGCACTGTCAGCTGCTGCTGCTGTAGCACTGTCAGCTGCTGCTGCTGTAGCACTGTCAGCTGCTGCTGCTGTAGCACTGTCAGCTGCTGCTGCTGTAGCACTGTCAGCTGCTGCTGCTGTAGCACTGTCAGCTGCTGCTGCTGTAGCACTGTCAGCTGCTGCTGCTGTAGCACTGTCAGCTGCTGCTGCTGTAGCACTGTCAGCTGCTGCTGCTGTAGCACTGTCAGCTGCTGCTGCTGTAGCACTGTCAGCTGCTGCTGCTGTTGTACCACCGTCAGCTGCTGCTGCTGTTGTACCACCGTCAGCTGCTGCTGCTGTTGTACCACCGTCAGCTGCTGCTGCTGTTGTACCACCGTCAGCTGCTGCTGCTGTAGTACCGTCTGCTGCTGCTGTAGCATCGTCTGCTGCTGCTGTAGCATCGTCTGCTGCTGCTGTAGCACCGTTGTTGGTGTGGCTTATTGAGAATACCAAGGAACAATTAACCCCAGAGGATTTGCCACCCAGGATAACCCAAAAAAGTCAGTGTCATCGAAGACTAACTTATTTCCATTGGGGTCCTTAATCTTGTCTCCCAGGATGCAACCCACACCAGTCGACTAACACCCAGGTGAACAGGGAAAAATGCCTGGAACTAGTGCTCATATTGGTGAATTTAAAGCCAGCAAAGGTTGGTTTGAGAGATTTAAGAATCGTAGTGGCATACACAGTGTGATAAGGCCTGTTCTGGAAGAAAATGCCAAACAGGACCTACAGTACTCAGGAGTAAAAGGCACTCCCAGGACACAGTGTCTCATCAGTCATTGCTGCATCTTCAATAAAGGTAAGTGTCATTTATTCTTCATTTAGTAGAGTAGTACATGCACAATATATATTGTGCATGTATCCTTCTCTGTGTGTGTAGGAAAATGTATATTTCATGTGGTAAATTTTTTTTTTTTCATACTTTTGGGTGTCTTGCACGGATTAATTTGATTTCCATTATTTCTTATGGGGAAAATTCATTCGCATACCGATCATTTCGCATAACAATGAGCCCTCTTGCACGGATTAAAATCGCTATGCGGGGGTCCACTGTACTGAGGTGCATCATTTAGTTAGTTCTTTTGTTATTAGGCCCTGTCTGAATTGTTTTTCATATAGATGTTTTTTACCGATGGATTTAAGTATACTATTTGTAAGCCTTTGTTAGTCTTTGCTGAGATCTGCTTTGTTTTCATTGGACAACGTATTTTACAGGTTATGAGTTTTGTGTAGGAATACTTTGACATTCAATATTGTGGCTGTCTGCTAACTCGTTCAACCAGTCAGTGCTACATAAGGTAGTAATAAAATTATTTACTGATGACTCATAATGTAGTCAAAGAGATCTGTGTCTCCTGAGGCAGTCTACCTAAGTTGGTTATGAGAAAAGTTGGATAGTGGTCCATCGTGTTGTCTGATTATGCCTGCTTTTAGTGGGGATATAGTATTGGTCAAGATATGATCAAGTAGTGAGGCACTCGTTTGATTCTTGTTGGTGGTGGGGGGGGAGGGGGGTGGTTAAGGTCAGTTGCTTGAATGAAGTTTATATTAAAGTCACCAGCAAGTAGCAGGTGGTGTTTATTCATCTGAGTCAGTTAGTGTGTTTCTTAAGTTGTCACTAAATGTGTAAGTATTAGTGTGAGGACCCTCCCTTGGGAACTTTTTTTTTTTTTTTTTTTTTTTTGGTGAAGATTTTATTCACATTAACAGGATAACCCAACAAAGCTACTGTTATCAGTGTCTTATTCATTGCCTTTGAGTTCCTTAACTCTCACTGTATGCAACCTGACCTACACCAGTTTTCCAGCACTCAAGTACCCACACAATGCTTGGTGAATAGGAACAGGTGCAAGGAAACATACCCACTCTTCCTGCTATTTAGACTCCTGTAATGAATAATTAGTGTGGATCTAATTAGGATTACTATAGAAGCCTGACCTGTAAAGCGAGGGACAATATACAGACCCAGCCTCCTCTCCCTCCAAACCACACGCAGTCCACCGTACGAACCACAGCCCAGCTGATCCGGCACTGACTTTAGGTATCTGTCCAGCTCTCTTGAAGGCAGCCAATATTGCAATGTTAAACCAATATCAGCCAAAATATGTTAACACCTGGTCTACCCTACCAACCTTAATTCACTTTGCCCCTTTCAGCAGCCCAGGTTGGTCCCACAAACCCCTTTCCTTTCACCACTAACAGGTTCTCCCCCCCCCCCCATTATTTGCCTCATCAGAGTACATCCTCTCCCCAACTTTACAAGAACAAGTCCCTCATGAAAAAACCCATCCTATATCCCCCCACCCCTATTAGAGCCAGTCCTACTCCACCCCTCCCCCACAACCTTTCACCAGAGTCCTGCTTCCCATTCTCCCCCTTCAGAGAATATTCTGGGCTCTCCCTCCCCCTTACCTAATATCAGTCCAGGCCCCCCCCCCCCAACATCAGACCAAACCCCACACCCTACATCAGCCCTGGCCCATCCCCAACCCCAAACCCCTCCATGGCCAACCACAACCCCAGAACACTTGCCCCCTCGTCCAACCTCGACCCTACCCCTCGACCCCAAACCGTCCCCTGACCCCAGATCCTCATCCCCTCCCTTAACATCAACCCTGGATCCTCCCCATGTTTCAACCAGGATCCTGGATAATTTCCCCCATCTCCAAACCTGGACCCCGGATCATCCTCCCCATCGCCCAACCTGGACCCTGGATCCGGCCCCCTATTGACCAACCTGGACCCCAGATCCTGCCCAACCTGGACCCCAGATCCTGCCCCCCCCCCATTGCCCAACCTGGACCCCAGATCCTGCCCCCCCCCATTGCCCAACCTGGACCCCAGATCCTGCCCCCCCCCATTGCCCAACCTGGACCCCGGATCCTGCTTCCCATTGCCTGAACTGGACCCCGGATCACGTCCCCCCTAAACGCCCAACCAGGACCCCGGATCCCGTCTCCCCCAAATGCCCAACCAGGACCCCGGATCCCATCCCCCCCAAATGCCCAACCAGGACCCCGGATCCCGTCCCCCACAAATGCCCAACCAGGACCCCGGATCCCGTCCCCCCCCAAACGCCCAACCAGGACCCCCGGATCCCGTCCCCCCCAAACGCCCAACCAGGACCCCGGATCCCGTTCCCCCAAACGCCCAACCAGGACCCCGGATCCCGGCCCCCCCCAAACGCCCAACCAGGACACCGGATCCCGTCCCCCCAAATGCCCAACCAGGACCCTGTCCCCCCAAACGCCCAACCAGGACCCCGGATCCCGTCCCCCCAAACGCCCAACCAGGACCCCGGATCCCATCTTCCCCAAACGCCCAACCAGGACCCCGGATCCCGTCCACCCCAAACGCCCAACCAGGACCCCAGATACCGTCCCCCCCAAATGCCCAACCAGGACCCCGGATCCCGTCCCCCCAAACGCCCAACCAGGACCCCGGATTCTGTCCCCCAAACACCCAACCAGGACCACGGATCCTGTCTCCCCCAAACACCCAACCTCGAACCCAGATACTAATCCCCCAAACGCCCAACCTCGAACCCAGACCCTAACCCCCCCAAACGCCCAACCTTGAACTCTGATCCTAACCCCCAAAACGCCCAACCTTGAACCCAGATCCTAACCCCCCCAAATGCCCAACCTCGAACCCGGATCCTAACCCCCGAAATGCCCAACCTCCAACCCAGATCCTGCCCTCGCCCATCCTCGAGCCCCTCCCCCTTCGCCCAACCTCGAGCCCAGACCCCTCCCCCTTCGCCCAACCTCGAGCCCAGACCCCTCCCCTTCGCCCAACCTCGAGCCCAGACCCCTCCCCCTTCGCCCAACCACGAGCCCAGACCCCTCCCCATTCGCTCAACCTCGAGCCCAGACCCCTCCCCCTTCGCTCAACCTCGAGCCCAGACCCCTCCCCCTTCGCCCAACCACGAGCCCAGACCCCTCCCCATTCGCCCAACCTCGAGCCCAGACCCCTCCCCATTCGCCCAACCTCGAGCCCAGACCCCTCCCCATTCGCCCAACCTCGAGCCCAGACCCCTCCCCTTTCGCCCAACCTCGACCCCAGACCCATCCCCGCCCAATATAGGCCCCGGCACTTCCCCCTCCCTTGCAAAACGTCAGCCCCGGAACCTACCTTCTTCCAATCGCCAAACCTCGGCCGTGGCCCTGCTGCCCCCCAATCGCCAAACCTCGGCCGTGGCCCTGCTGCCCCCCAATCGCCAAACCTCGGCCGTGGCCCTGCTGCCCCCCCAGCGCCCAACCTCGGCCGTGGCCCTGCTGCCCCCCAATCGCCAAACCTCGGCCGTGGCCCTGCTGCCCCCCAATCGCCAAACCTCGGCCGTGGCCCTGCTGCCCCCCAATCGCCAAACCTCGGCCGTGGCCCTGCTCCCCCCCAATCGCCAAACCTCGGCCGTGGCCCTGCTGCCCCCCAATCGCCAAACCTCGGCCGTGGCCCTGCTCCCCCCAATGGCCAAACCTCGGCCGTGGCCCTGCTCCCCCCAATGGCCAAACCTCGGCCGTGGCCCTGCTCCCCCCAATGGCCAAACCTCGGCCGTGGCCCTGCTCCCCCCAATGGCCAAACCTCGGCCGTGGCCCTGCTCCCCCCAATGGCCGAACCTCGGCCGTGGCCCTGCTCCCCCCAATGGCCGAACCTCGGCCGTGGCCCTGCTCCCCCCAATGGCCGAACCTCGGCCGTGGCCCTGCTCCCCCCAATGGCCGAACCTCGGCCGTGGCCCTGCTCCCCCCAATGGCCGAACCTCGGCCGTGGCCCTGCTCCCCCCAATGGCCGAACCTCGGCCGTGGCCCTGCTCCCCCCAATGGCCGAACCTCGGCCGTGGCCCTGCTCCCCCCAATGGCCGAACCTCGGCCGTGGCCCTGCTCTCCCCAATCGCCAAACCTCGGCCGTGGCCCTGCTCTCCCCAATCGCCAAACCTCGGCCGTGGCCCTGCTCTCCCCAATCGCCAAACCTCGGCCGTGGCCCTGCTCTCCCCAATCGCCAAACCTTGGCCGTGGCCCTGCTCTCCCCAATCGCCAAACCTTGGCCGTGGCCCTGCTCTCCCCAATCGCCAAACCTTGGCCGTGGCCCTGCTCTCCCCAATCGCCAAACCTTGGCCGTGGCCCTGCTCTCCCCAATCGCCAAACCTTGGCCGTGGCCCTGCTCTCCCCAATCGCCAAACCTTGGCCGTGGCCCTGCTCTCCCCAATCGCCAAACCTTGGCCGTGGCCCTGCTCTCCCCAATCGCCAAACCTTGGCCGTGGCCCTGCTCTCCCCAATCGCCAAACCTTGACCGTGGCCCTACTCTCCCCAATCGCCATGGCCCTGCTCTCCCCAATCGCCATGGCCCTGCTCTCCCCAATCGCCAAACCTTGGCCGTGGCCCTGCTCTCCCCAATCGCCAAACCTTGGCCATGGCCCTGCTCTCCCCAATCGCCAAACCTTGGCCGTGGCCTTGCTCTCCCCAATCACCAAACCTTGGCCGTGGCCCTGCTCCCCCAATCGCCAATCCTTTACGATGGACCTGACCCCCAATGGTTATGGCCAAACCTTGACCATGACCCTGCCCCTCCCAATTACCAAACCTTGACCATGGCCCTCACTCCATCCCAATTGCCAAACCCTGGCTGTGGCCCTCACCCCCTCCCAACTGCCATATACCTTAGCTCTGGCCTTCCCTCCAACCATTTACCTTGGCACTGCCCCCTTGTGAAAAGAGAACCCTAGGTGACCCTCACCAAATGGCAGCCCTGGGGCCCCCTTATCCTAGTCAGCCTTGCCCTACTCCCTTAAAAATAGGCAGCCCTGAGGTCCCAACCATGGGTTATCACTGGATGAGTTAGGAAAGTCATCACTGGGCATGGGAGACAGACCCCCCCCCTTACACTAGCTCTGGGCTCCTTTCCCCCACATCCCCCCCAGGTGCACCTGCAGTGATCAGTCCTAGAACCTTCACCACCACGTCAGCCCCAAAGTATGTCACTGGAACCTCACAACAGCCAAATAACTAAAGTAGCAGATGCACAACTGGCAAATTAAGTAAAGCATTCAGGTACTTATTAAATAAGTACCAAGTTCCACAGGTCTTCACCCCCAGTCCTAGACCAGGCCTCTACTGGAAAGAAAACATTACAGGAATAAAAGCTAAAAGAGGAAAGAAAATGCAAGTACTGTACATGGAATATATAGAAATTTAAGCAGCTCTTGCATGTACAGGAGAAAAAAACACCAGTAATCCCACACAAGTGCAAAACAATTTTCAATTCACACACAAGAGAGTACCTCCAAGTGGTTCCTGTTTATCTACACTAACCTCAACTCTGTTCTTCAGGATCATGCACAAGCCAGTATGTAATATCAGCATAAGGCTCACATTATTATAATCAAAGGGGAAGCGCTAAACCCGTAGGATTATACAGCACCTGGGGGGGGGGATGTGGAAGGCATTTAGGCTTAATTCGGGAACTGGAGCACAGATCCAATTCCCCAAATCAAGAGCACCTCACCAACATCAAGGAACCTTCCCTGAGGGGATAAGGCTCACAAACTAGGGAAGGCAGAGATTCGGCAAGTGTGTGCCCAGGGTGGAGAGTAATGACTTACACAGACAAAGCCTTGTAACACTGGTATTGGTAGTTTAGGGGAAAACTCTTAGGCTTGGGAGAAAAAAAAATACTCTACAGGAAGACTTTTAAGGTTGGAGTTTGAGAAGTTGAGAGATGCAAGTCAATGATGTAAAGTCAGTGTCAAAATACTTTAATCATAATTAGAGTGGTTACAGAGCAAGAAAGTCTGGACCGAGGAACCAGAAGCATAATCTACACAACAGTAAAGAACAAGATCTGCAAGATGATTAATGACCATTCTTTAGCTGAAATAACTCACGTCTTGACACATTTACTAACCCCATATGGGTCATTCAGCACAACATAGCAATTTAGAATGATAGAAAGAGAATCGACCTCAAGTTAAGAGAGGTGAGAACAGGACAGTCCTGGGCCCCACCACTTGACAGCTGGCATATACCACCTTCCATAAACCTAATAAAAAAAAATCCAAAACAATACCCTGAAGAAACAGAGCAAGAAGAGAAGTTACACCGGCGACCACTACCAATGTTGCTGTCACACACAAAATTAAACACAAAATGACAACCTTCCTTCCATAACACGCATGTCCATTTTTTTAACAAATCTATTAAACTTTAAACTTTTTAATAATAGCCTATTACTGTCTTAACACTTTAGGCACTACCTTGAGAGGAGGATCCGCAACTTAACGCCAGGATGTTGCAAAGAAATGCACCGGCACATTGATAACACCATACACAAACATCCAGGCCAGGCCCCCCCCAACACTCAATATTTTCCACTAGTTTGGGACTTTCCAGCCTCTAACTGACGGCGTTACTAGCTTCCAGAGCCGGCCTACACACTCACCCACAAGCAGCAAGCTCAATACAACACCTGCGTGTAGAAGGACTCATGCAAAACTGGAAATAAACAGCTCACCAGAGTAACAAACTGTGAAAATGGCGGACACAACTGCCACTATCTGCCACGTCGCGGCGCTGACGTCACGTCACGTGACCCACCACTTGCCATCACCGCCGCCAGGGGGACGACCACACCACCCTCACTCTTACACCATTTTTACCTCATTATACACCATCCTTACACACTCACTCACCTTTAATCCAGGTTCAGAAATATATTTAGATGACGGTTGTCCCCCCAGAGGAACTTGCGATGTTGTTGAGGTGACTGGTGAGCCTCAGCCACGGCTTAATGACTCACTAAGTCAATGGGACTTTTTTTTTAGGGTTATCCTATGTAATTTACATCATGTATGATTATTGTATTTATGTGTGTACTTGTACCTAAATAAACTTTACTTACTGGTCCACAAACTACATATTTACTTGAGTAAAAAAAATCTGGTTTATCCTATTATATTAAGCAAGAGGAAGTTTATATCAATGTCAGATACACTCGTTGCTACAATTACTAAAATATTAAATACGTATCGGTGAGAAGAACTCTACTGGAGTAAATGATTTGTTTATGGAGGTTAGGATCATTCCACAAACCAGAATAATATTTATTGACCTACTTGAAAGATATTTCGACATATACATTGATTTTAATAAGCCCAAAATCATGTCTTCTTTCAACACACCGGCCGTATCCCACCGAGGCGGGGGTCACCCAAAAGGAAAAACGAAAGTTTCTCCTTTTAACTTTAGTAATATATACAGGAGAAGGGGTTACTAGCCCCTTGCTCCCGGCATTTTAGTCGCCTCTTACGACACACATGGCTTACGGAGGAAGAATTCTGTTCCATTTTCCAATGGAGATAAGAGGGAATAAACAAGAACAAGAACTAGTAAGAAAATAGAACACCCAGAGGGGTGTGTATATATATGCTTGTACATGTCTGTGTAGTGTGACCTAAGTGTAAGTAGAAGTAGCAAGACGTATCTGAAATCTTGCATATTTATGGGACAAAAAAAAGACACCAGCAATCCTACCATCATGTAAAACAATTACAGGCTTTCGTTTTGCACTCACTTGGCAGGACGGTAGTACCTCCCTGGGCGGTTGCTGTCTACCAACCTACTACCTAGGAGGTTGGTAGACAGAATCATAGGCATATAACAGTAAAGAATGATGGCGACTTAACCTAGGATAAGTAAGTTTATTTAGGCGCAGGTACACAGGTTCAATTATCGTAATGTAAATTACCTAGGATAACCCAAAAAATCAGACAAACTGACTTATTTTCACTGGGGTCCTACAAAGCAGAATAGGATAATTTGAAGGCTTATTCTGTTCACTTCGGTCACATTATTGTAATAAGTCGCACTTAAAAGAGGAAACTCTCAAGTGCGGGTTAAATCTCAACAAGCCGATTTATTCCCATTAACATCTTCTCTGGCAGCCACTCTTCGTGGTGGGAATTAATAAGAGGAGATGATGGACAGCTGTGTCTGGGGCTTCCCATGTTAATGGAGACACCCCAGAGGCTCTAACACCTGACCAACTCCATCCATCTTAACCTTTTTCAGAATTTTATTGACGGGTCAGTTATCAAAATAGGTTGCACCATATTGTGCAGCTGCCTTGATCTATATTACATGTTACAAGGAACAAGAGCTGTGTTTACCAAACACACTCATAGCACAGGATATTTTTCTGACCATACTCCAGACAAGATGGATTTAAATTCAAATTCTAATTTTTATTGGTTTGCAAAGTTTACAATGTGTAATTTGCATATTACAAAATAGTGTGAAGCACAAATAAAACCTCTAGCATGTTTGAGCATTTCGGGCTTAAGAAATCAGGGGCTTTTTTCATAAACTATGTCAATGACCTGTACCATTTACTGTTTGTAAGCCATTCTTTATAGAAAATAAAGATTTTTTTATTAGAAGTAGTAGCTACGGTAGTTATAAATGTTTTTCTTCCAGCAGCGCCGAATTACTATATTCACGTGGAAGCGTTAAACCCGTGAGGGGATCATACAACCCCTGAGAGGTGATCAGGTCAGAGCCAAAGAAGGGAGAAAGTGTAATAGACGACTCTTGTGGGTCGTATGCAGAGAAAATGTGTTAGAAAATTCCAGTCCGGCTGGAATGTGTGTGTGATGTGTGTAAGAAAATATTCCAGTATTGTAGTACCTACTTAGAGTATGTTAGTGTTGGGTGAATGGTACCCGAGTACCTAATTATGTTAACGAAAGGAAAGATTGCAGAAGAGAGTTTTACACATATCAAGGAGGTTTTAGATAGCATGACATATCAGTTCCGTAGCTGCAGCAATGCCCTCTCCTTATGGGTTTAGCTCTCTCCGTGGGCATCATAATAATACAAGGCCGTCTTTAATACTTCCATTACCTCTATGACCGTTAGTCTACCTACATTGGTCTCCAGGGCGGAATGGAGATGAAATTCGACATTTGAGTCAGCGTATTATTATGGTTACACAGTAACAGCCCGGTTGATGAGGCCCTAATCCACCACGAAGCCTGGTTATGGACGGGGCCTCGGGGGCGTTGACCCCCAAAATCCCCTCCGGGTACACCCACATTTTCATGAGACGCAGAATTTACCTCCGACGTCGTCACTGTTGTAACATCTTTAGGCGAGACACATGTCCAACACTGAGGGACTGACCACCTCAAAATTACTTCTTCAAGGCTGATAGACTGATTACATCTTCATATCTCTTCTGCTTCTATTAACTTTTCTGTACTTGACTGTAGAAGCCTACTGTGTAGGCGATACATTTCGAAATAAAGATACCTAAGTGTTGGACATGTCTCTCACCATCTGTCCTTACTTCACCTACGGTATTTTTGGTTGGAAATCTATCACTGTCGTAGTACTGTGACGGTACTCCGCTGTGTCACAGCACCGCACTTGGACACAGCACAGCACTTTGACACAGCACCACACTTTGACACAGCACCGCACTGTGACACAGCACCGCACTTGGACACAGCACTACACTGTGACACAGCACCACACTGTGACAGCACCACACTGTGACACAGCACTACACTGTGACAGCACCACACTGTGACACAGCACTACACTGTGACAGCACCACACTGTGACACAGCACTACACTGTGACACAGCACTACACTGTGACAGCACCACACTGTGACACAGCACTACACTGTGACACAGCACTACACTGTGACACAGCACCACACTGTGACACAGCACTACACTGTGACAGCACCACACTGTGACACAGCACTACACTGTGACAGCACCACACTGTGACACAGCACTCCAATGTGACACAGCACTACACTGTGACACAGCACTACACTGTGACACAACACTACACTGTGACACAGCACCACACTGTGACACAACACTACACTGTGACAGCACCACACTGTGACACAGCACTACACTGTGACAGCACCACACTGTGACACAGCACTCCACTGTGACACAGCACTACACTGTGACACAGCACTACACTGTGACACAACACTACACTGTGACACAGCACCACACTGTGACACAACACTACACTGTGACAGCACCACACTGTGACACAGCACTACACTGTGACAGCACCACACTGTGACACAGCACTCCACTGTGACACAGCACTACACTGTGACACAGCACTACACTGTGACAGCACCACACTGTGACACAGCACTCCACTGTGACACAGCACCACACTGTGACACAACACTACACTGTGACAGCACCACACTGTGACACAGCACTCCACTGTGACACAGCACTACACTGTGACAATACCACACTGTGACACAGCACTACACTGTGACAGCACCACACTGTGACACAGCACTACACTGTGACACAGCACTACACTGTGACAGCACCGCACTTTGACACAGCACTCCACTGTGACACAGCACTACACTGTGACAGCACCACACTGTGACACAGCACTACACTGTGACACAGCACTATACTGTGACAGCACCACACTGTGACACAGCACTACACTGTGACACAGCACTACACTGTGACACAGCACCACACTGTGACAGCACTACACTGTGACAGCACCACACTGTGACAGCACCACACTGTGACAGCACTACACTGTGACACAGCACTACACTGTGACACAGCACTACACTGTGACACAGCACCACACTGTGACACAACACTACACTGTGGCAGCACCACACTGTGACACAGCACTACACTGTGACACAGCACTACACTGCGACACAGCACCACACTGTGACACAGCACTACACTGTGACACAGCACCACACTGTGACACAGCACTACACTGTGACACAGCACTACACTGTGACACAGCACTACACTGTGACACAGCACCACACTGTGACAGCACCACACTGTGACACAGCACTACACTGTGACACAGCACCACACTGTGACACAGCACCACACTGTGACACAGCACTACACTGTGACACAGCACTACACTGTGACACAGCACTACACTGTGACACAGCACTACACTGTGACACAGCACTACACTGTGACACAGCACCACACTGTGACAGCACCACACTGTGACAGCACCACACTGTGACAGCACCACACTGTGACAGCACTGCACTGTTACAGCACCACACTGTGACACAGCACTACACTGTGACACAGCACTACACTGCGACACAGCACCACACTGTGACACAGCACCACACTGTGACACAGCACCACACTGTGACACAGCACCACACTGTGACAGCACCTCACTGTGACACAACACTACACTGTGACACAGCACCACACTGTGACACAGCACCACACTGTGACAGCACCTCACTGTGACACAACACTACACTGTGACAGCACCACACTGTGACACAGCACCACACTGTGACAGCACCACACTGTGACACAACACTACACTGTGACAGCACCACACTGTGACACAGCACCACACTGTGACAGCACCACACTGTGACACAGCACCACACTGTGACACAGCACTACACTGTGACACAACACTACACTGTGACAGCACCACACTGTGACACAGCACTACACTGTGACACAACACTACACTGTGACAGCACCACACTGTGACACAGCACTACACTGTGACACAGCACTACACTGCGACACAGCACCACACTGTGACAGCACCACACTGTGACACAACACTACACTGTGACACAACACTACACTGTGACAGCACCACACTGTGACACAGCACTACACTGTGACACAGCACTACACTGCGACACAGCACCACACTGTGACACAGCACCACACTGTGACACAGCACTACACTGTGACACAACACTACACTGTGACAGCACCACACTGTGACACAGCACTACACTGTGACACAACACTACACTGTGACAGCACCACACTGTGACACAGCACCACACTGTGACAGCATCTCACTGTGACACAACACTACACTGTGACACAACGCTACACTGCGACACAGCACCACACTGTGACACAACACTACACTGTGACACAACACTACACTGTGACAGCACCACACTGTGACACAACACTACACTGTGACACAGCACTACACTGTGACACAACACTACACTGTGACACAACACTACACTGTGACACAACACTACACTGTGACAGCACCACACTGTGACACAGCACTACACTGTGACACAGCACTACACTGTGACACAACACTACACTGTGACACAACACTACACTGTGACACAACACTACACTGTGACAGCACCACACTGTGACACAGCACTACACTGTGACACAACACTACACTGTGACACAACACTACACTGTGACACAACACTACACTGTGACACAACACTACACTGTGACAGCACCACACTGTGACACAGCACTACACTGTGACACAACACTACACTGTGACAGCACCACACTGTGACACAGCACTACACTGTGACACAGCACTACACTGCGACACAGCACCACACTGTGACAGCACCACACTGTGACACAACACTACACTGTGACACAGCACTACACTGTGACACAGCACTACACTGTGACACAGCACTACACTGTGACACAACACTACACTGTGACACAACGCTACACTGCGACACAGCACCACACTGTGACACAACACTACACTGTGACACAACACTACACTGTGACAGCACCACACTGTGACACAACACTACACTGTGACACAGCACTACACTGTGACACAACACTACACTGTGACACAACACTACACTGTGACACAACACTACACTGTGACAGCACCACACTGTGACACAGCACTACACTGTGACACAGCACTACACTGTGACACAACACTACACTGTGACACAACACTACACTGTGACACAACACTACACTGTGACAGCACCACACTGTGACACAGCACTACACTGTGACACAACACTACACTGTGACACAACACTACACTGTGACACAACACTACACTGTGACACAACACTACACTGTGACAGCACCACACTGTGACACAGCACTACACTGTGACACAACACTACACTGTGACAGCACCACACTGTGACACAGCACTACACTGTGACACAGCACTACACTGCGACACAGCACCACACTGTGACAGCACCACACTGTGACACAACACTACACTGTGACACAGCACTACACTGTGACACAGCACTACACTGTGACACAGCACTACACTGTGACACAGCACTACACTGTGACACAGCACTACACTGTGACACAGCACCACACTGTGACACAGCAGTACACTGTTATATTGCTTAATACATTTACACTTTATTGATAAAATATACATTAAATGCAACTTGAATTATTCAGAAATAATCAAATAAGTTATACATACTCTTCAACATTATTTGTTTAAACACAGAATAAAAAACGTTTAAAGTATAAATACACCAGGTAAGTAAGTAAGATTATTCAAGTATACACAAATACACTTACATAGATTATCATACATAGCAGTACATGTGTAGAGAAACGTTTCTCCACTGAAGCCACTCGTGGCGTAACGTTTCCTCTATAAATAACAAAAAGGGCACAATACCGTGACTAGAACGATACACAAATAATCCGCATATAGATGAGAGGAGCTTACGACGATGTTTCGGTGCGACTTGGGCCATTTATACTAACGAAAAGGATGGTTCGGTTAGGTAAGGTTAGTCAGGAAGCAGGACAAATGTTTCCTGACGCGGGTCTTAGATGATGACCTGCCTTTGGAGCTGTGGTCATCTGACCGAGGCCTTCCGCTGGCGTACCGGGCCACCCCTTTAAAAATAATGATATAATCATCTTCATATGTAACGAAAAGGAGAGGGGTAAGGGTATATATAGGCAGGAGGTGGTAGTAGTCGTGGCTTCGTCTCTGTAGATGCCTTCCTCTCCCACTACATTGTAAAATGCTCCAAACTTCAGAACACCAGTGACCTAACCTGATTCCTCATTTTTCTACTTCTCCCTTTTTCCCTTTCCTTTGGGTTGTACAGTGGATGAGTGGAACAAACTCCCGAGTACAGTTATAGAGGCCACAACGTTGTGTAGCTTTAAAAATAGGTTGGATAAATACATGAGTGGATGTGGGTGGGTGTGAGTTGGACCTGATAGCTTGTGCTACAAGGTCGGTTGCCGTGTTCCTCCCTTAAGTCAATGTGACCTGACCTGACTAGGTTGGGTGCATTGGCTTAAGCCGGTAGGAGACTTGGACCTGCCTCGCATGAGCCAGTAGGCCTTCTGCAGTGTTCCTTCGTTCTTATGTTCTTCTGCCGTGTGTATTTGTTCCTTATTTATTTATTTCCTCCCCTTGGTGTTTTTGCTTTTACCCTCTGTGGGCACCTACTTCCCTTGTAGTACTCCTCTTTCTTAGTATTTGACTGGCTCCTCCTCCTCTTACTGCCTCCCCACTACTACTTCCTTCCTCCTCCACTATCATTACTACTACTACTACCTCCTGCCTATATATACCCTTCCCGCTCTTCTTTTCGTTAGTGTGACTTTGTAAATGGTCCAAGTTGGACTGAAACGTCGCCGTAAGCTCCTCTCTTCTATGTGCGAGTTGTGTAACGCTTCCTCTAATAAGTGTCCTGAGGTATACATAAGTGACTTTTTTCCACATCTTGGTATCATTATGCCATTTTTCACACCTGGTATTAAATGTTGTACACATGTCACATCCGACATGCACCGTGAGGACACATACATTTATTCCCACCTCATGCGCACTGTGCCACGTGTAAGAATGACACGTAATACCTTGTCTTTTACGTCACGTAAGACGCACCTTGTGTTTTACGTCACGTAAGACGCACCTTGTGTTTTACGTCACGTAAGACGCACCTTGTGTTTTACGTCACGTAAGACGCACCTTGTGTTTTACGTCACGTAAGACGCACCTTGTGTTTTACGTTGTTTCCCCAGATAATATATCAGGAATTTCTTAATTATAATTTATCTCTGATACACAACTGTCTACTTGTTGCCGTAAATTTGTGTTTATGCATCCTGCCGTATGCCACACTATTGTGGGCATAAGAAAGAACACTGAAGCAAGCCTACTGACCCATGCGAGGCAAGCCCAAGTCACCGACCGGTCTATGCCAGTGACCCATCCTAGTCACATCCACTTAAGGAAGGAGCACGGCATCAGTCCTACTAGCACAAGCTAATCAACTCCATCTCACACCCACCCACACCCATTCATGTGTTTATCTAACCTATTTTTAAAACTACACAACGTTTTAGCTTCTATGACAGTACTCGGGAGTTTGTTCCACTCATCCACAACTCTATTACCAAACCAGTGCTTTCCTATATCCTTCCTGAATCTGAATTTTTCCAACTTAAAACAATTGCTGCGAGTCCTGTCTTACCTGGAGAGGGTTTCGGGGGTCAACGCCCCCGGGGCCCGGTCTGTGACCAGGCCTCATGGTGTATCAGGGCCTGATCAACCAGGGTGTTACGCAATCCGACGTAGGAACCACAGCCCGGCTGGTCAGGTGCCTGTCCAGCGCCTTCTTGAAGACAGCCAGGGGTCTACTGGTAATCCCCTTTATGTGGAAAAAAACACTTATGTACAGTTCAGGACATTTATTAAAGGAAACGTTTCGCCACGAGTGACTTCTTCAGTCCTAATACAGAGAAAACTAAGAAAGTGCGTATATATACTGGCAGGAGTCAGGTGAAGTGTCGCGTGGGTAGAGGTGGTAGTAGTAGTAGTGGAACTAACTTGGTGAGACGGTGGTGATTTCTGTTCTATGACTGGTGCCTAGTGATTCCTGTTCTGTGACTGGTGCCTAGTGATTCCTGTTCTGTGACTGGTGCCTAGTGATTCCTGTTCTATGACTGGTGCCTAGTGATTCCTGTTCTATGACTGGTGCCTAGTGATTCCTGTTCTGTGACTGGTGCCTAGTGATTCCTGTTCTGTGACTGGTGCCTAGTGATTCCTGTTCTGTGACTGGTGCCTAGTGATTCCTGTTCTGTGACTGGTGCCTAGTGATTCCTGTTCTGTGACTGGTGCCTAGTGATTTCTGTTCTATGACTGGTGCCTAGTGATTCCTGTTCTTGACTGGTGCCTAGTGATTCCTGTTCTGTGACTGGTGCCTAGTGATTTCTGTTCTATGACTGGTGCCTAGTGATTCCTGTTCTTGACTGGTGCCTAGTGATTCCTGTTCTATGACTGGTGCCTAGTGATTCCTGTTTTATGACTGGTGCCTAGTGATTCCTGTTCTATGACTGGTGCCTAGTGATTCCTGTTCTATGACTGGTGCCTAGTGATTCCTGTTCTATGACTGGTGCCTAGTGATTCCTGTTCTATGACTGGTGCCTAGTGATTCCTGTTCTGTGACTGGTGCCTAGTGATTCCTGTTCTATGACTGGTGCTTAGTGATTCCTGTTCTGTGACTGGTGCCTAGTGATTCCTGTTCTATGACTGGTGCCTAGTGATTCCTGTTCTATGACTGGTGCTTAGTGATTCCTGTTCTGTGACTGGTGCCTAGTGATTCCTGTTCTATGACTGGTGCCTAGTGATTCCTGTTCTATGACTGGTGCCTAGTGATTCCTGTTCTATGACTGGTGCCTAGTGATTCCTGTTCTATGACTGGTGCCTAGTGATTCCTGTTCTATGACTGGTGCCTAGTGATTCCTGTTCTATGACTGGTGCCTAGTGATTCCTGTTCTATGACTGGTGTAGTGCAGGCGATAATACGGTGGTGTTATCCGTCAGTGATAATCAAGTAGTGTCGTGTGGAGGACTACATCTCGTCCCATCCTAACATATACACGACCAGGAACTATGACTCAACCCCTGAAAACACAACTAGGTGATTACACACACACACACACACGCACAGAGGAGAGACTATAAATGGGTCAGGACAAGCTGCAGGATTGGTCTGACAAGTGGTTGTTGGAATTAAACCACATTAAATCGGAGAAAGGTAAAAACGTCCGGAAACAGTGTACAGGTTCAGGGCAGAAAGGTTGCAAACTTCTCTGGAAAAGAAGGATCTCGGGGTGAGCATAGTTACGAGCATCTCACCTGAGACACACGTCAACCGAATAACACACAGCAATAACGGCTGCAACAAAGGTGAGACTGGCAAATTTACGGGTAACTTTCAAAAACATCAACAAAGAGGCACGACCTTATACACGGCATATGTCAAGCCCATCTTGGAGTATGCAGCGCCAGTATGGAACCCGCTTTTGGTAAAGCATGTGAAGAAGATAGAAAAAGTGCAGCGAAACTAGTCTTAAAGATGAGGGGTATAAACTATGAGTAGAGGGAAGAGGAGCTAAACCCGACGACACTAGAGGAAAAGTCCAGCAGTGACATGATTATGACGTACAAAATATACTGAGAAATGGCAAGGAGAGTGTGTGAGGCGGGTCACAGGTACACGAGGTCACGCTGGAAGTTAAAAGTACAGATGGGTCACAGGGTTGTTAGGAAATACTTCATGAACCTTAGAGTGGTCAGGAAGGGCAACGACCTAGATAGTGAAGCGACAGAGGTAGAATCTATACATAGTTTTAAGAATAAGTATGATAGAGCTCACGCAGCCAGAAGAGTGAAAACAGCAGAGGCCAGCAGAGGCGCAGGGCCAGGAGCTGAGACTCGACCCCTGCAACTACAAATAGGCGAGAGCACACACACACACACACACACACACACACACACACACACACACACACACACACACACACACACACACACACACACACACACACACACACACACACACAACTGCTACCTCAATGAACAGGTCGTAATAAGTCACTTCGACTTTTTTGGGGGGTTATCCTAGGTAATTTACATTATGTATGATAATTGTAATTATTCGTACCTATGCCTAAATAAACTTACTATAACCTGAGTACAGCCTGACAAACACTGGGTCCAGGAGCTGGGACGCGATCCCTTCTCCCCACGCAGCCGCAGCAAGGCGAGCGTTGAAGGGTAGCATCTGCTGGAGTCTAGTGCACACAACCAACAAGGGTTTTCCCGTACGCTGAACTCACTTCCTGTCCCACACATTTATGCCTATACCTACTTATGTTCTTCACAAAACAAAGGCACTTCAAGAAGATACTCGGCAGAAAAAAAGTGTTGTAATGGAAACGAGTACGAAGATAAAGAAGTAACTTATAGAGCAAGCTTGTACTAGGACACCGTTTCTGAGTAGAACTTTACTGGGTCACCATTTCTCTGTGCAGTGCTTTACCGGGACAACGTTTCTGTGTCGAGCTTTACCGGGACAACGTTTCTGTGTCGAGCTTTACCGGGACAACGTTTCTGTGTCGAGCTTTACCGGGACAACGTTTCTGTGTCGAGCTTTACCGGGACAACGTTTCTGTGTCGAGCTTTACCGGGACAACGTTTCTGTGTCGAGCTTTACCGGGACAACGTTTCTGTGTCGAGCTTTACCGGGACAACGTTTCTGTGTCGAGCTTTACCGGGACAACGTTTCTGTGTCGAGCTTTACCGGGACAACGTTTCCCTAACAAATAGAACATAAAAAATAATAGAAAACAAAGTAAAGTCTGAGGCGGCTACAGTGAATATCTGTTTCACAAAGCACACGGGACATAAATGGAATTAAGGGTAACAGAACTGGTCAGGTTGCACACTCTCATCCCTTACATAGGGCGAATGAGTTAAAGGTTGGGGTGCTACGTCTAGCTATGACAATCTTCCCAGTACCACAGGCGAAATTAATGGACAAAAATGATGTAAGGGAGAGACTTATTTGTTTTATGCTCAGCAAGGAAAACTTTGAATTAGGAACCCCACAGGGAGGTGTGCTCAGTCCCACCCCATTCAATATTCTAATTAATGCTTTGCATAATGCCAGCCCCATCATTATATGATTAATTTTGTTGATATAATGATTCACACCACTGAATTTTCCAACACCCAAAACATTCTTAATCATGTACTAGCCTTGTGTCAGGATCTGGGGTTGATAACTTCTACTGATAAAACAAAGATAATCAACAGGCGTCCTCCTCGACAGAGGCGCGCAGTTCGCCAGATCCAGTTGCAGGATGGGTTTCTTCTAGAATATGTAACCAGATACTGGTATCTAGGCTCTGAGGTCCCATTACATGGATCTGTTGTAACGAGACTTTGTCGTCAATACAAAGAAAGGCTGAGAGCACTTAGAGTTGTGGCAGGTTTTCACCCCAGGTATGGTGCTAATGTTAAAATTGTGAAAATGATGTATCTTGCTTATATTAGATCATTGGTTGATTATGCTGCGCCACTACTTGCTTTTGTGTCTGACTGGAAGCTTGGAGGGCTGGTAAAACTGCTGAATGAAGCAATGAGGATCATTCTAGGATGCCCTTGTACTGGCAAAATTTTAAATATGTGGAAAGAACTTGATATTCCAAGCATCAGAGATCGCGTTACTGAAAGAAATATCCTAATTGGGGTCAATATGCTCAGGCAATCCCATTCAAACCCCTGCGCAGAAGCCCTCCAAACTTTTCTCAGCACTGGTGAACACCCCTCCAGATGGATCGAAAAAAACTCAAACCGACCTCCGCATGAATCAGATATATGATGAGTGTCAAGTTAGGCAACAGCGGCACTTCTCCGCTCCATGGAATATTATCCCATTCCAAACTACCATCCTCCATTTCCCTTCAAAATATTTCTTAAATCACAGCCAAAGCTTCGCCTAGAAGCCAAACAGGATGCCTTGAGCTGTACTGATAACTTAGTCACACAGCACACTCTTTCATATATTATTTACGTTGATGGTTCTGTTCACCAGTCCACTGGTGCAGCTGGTAGTGCTGCTGTTGTCATACAGTGACGGCTCTCATAAGGAAATTGGAGCACGCATCAATAACTGGGCCTCTACCCTTCAAACAGAACTGTTTGCCATACTCCTTGCACTCAAATGCGTCCATGTATCTAAGGCTGACACTGATTGTAACTGATTCTCTTATATCCATAAATGCTCTCAACTCATTAAGTATAAATTGTGGCATGCTTGTGTCAGAAGCCAGACACAGGTATGGTAAGATTGTGGACAGTGGAGTCAGAGTGCACATGCTGTGGATTCCATATCACATTGGTCTTCAGATGCATGATAGAACTGATGAATTGGCTAAGTTGTATGCATTCAAAGAGGGGGTAGATTACAATCTTGGGTTATTAGTTGGCAGTTTGAGAACAATAATACGAAAAGAACTTCAACTGAATTTTATTAACTTAAGACTCAGGGAGATTGACACAAGTCAGTCCATCTATCATCATTCCATCATGCAGGAGGAGCCACATGTCTATGGTGCATCCAACAAGATAAGAAGACTCTTGGATGTCACTACTGCGCGGCTCCGGCTGGGTTACAAGTATCTATGGTAGGTTAAATCACCACCACCAGATGTAAACCAAACGAAATGTAAACTTTGCCAGATGGGCTATTGTCACACCCTACGTCATTATGTACTGGAGTGCGTCACACCCTGCGTCATTATGTATTGGAGTGCGTCACACCCTGCGTCATTATGTATTGGAGTGCGTCACACCCTGCGTCATTTTGTACTGGAGTGCGTCACACCCTGCGTCATTATATACTGGAGTGCTTCACACCCTGCGTCATTATGTACTGGAGTGCGTCACGCCCTGCGTCATTATGTACTGGAGTGCGATAAAATTAATGAATTCAGAGGCAACTCACTCAGAAATGTTCAAGATATGTCAAAGCAGCCGGGTCACCATATGGAGAAGACCCGGGCCGGAAGTACCGGCAAACCTCTAATGAATGTCAAAGCATTTTATCTACAGTGGTATATTACAGCCCATTCTGGAAAAATACCCTGACTTTGTTCACTGCAAATAAAGTATTACCACGGGTGGTCCAGTAGTTCAATCACTAGCGCACTCAGCTCACACACTGAGGTCCGGAGTTCGAATCTCCGGTACGGCTGGAAAACATTAGAACTTGTATCCTTAGGACACCTGCTGTCCATATTCACCCATCAGTATAAAATGGGTATCTTTATTTACTACAAGTACATGTATAAGGTATTCAGACCATAGTTGACATCAGTGATATACTATTGTATTGAAAGCCGCTTGTTATGCAGAGCATTTCGGACAAATTAGGTCAATTTTGTCCCAGGATGCGACTCACACCAGTCGACTAACACCCAGGTACTTATTTTACTGATGGGTGAACATAGACAACCGGTGTAAAGAAACACGTCCAATGTTTCCACTCCCTTCGCCGGGAATCAGTCCCGGAACCTCACCGTGTGAAGCGAGAGCTGTTGCCACCAGGTCACGGGGCACTGTAATGATTCGATGAATAATGAGAACCTTCAAAACTAGAGATTCTAAGCCCATGAGGATCTCTTCGAATCGCTTGTTCTCTCTCTAGGCCCCTTTCAAGGCAGGCAAAGTTGCAGACCTTTACAGCATACAAAGAACTTTCACGGCACTTGTAAGTACGATAAAGCACCTAATTTACTGGGAACGGTTGAAGTCAATTGATTTATATTCTCTGGAACGCAGGCGAGAGAGATACTTGATAATATGCACTTGGAAAATCCTAGAGGGACTAGTCCAAAATCTGCACACGAAAATCACTCCTTATGAAAGCAAAAAAACTCGGCAGAAAATGCAACATCATCCCCCCCCCCATTGAAAAGCAGGGGCCCCACGAGTACGCTAAGAGACAACACAGTAAGTATCAGGGGCCCAAACCTGTTCAACTGCTCTCCAGCATACATAAGAGGGATTACCAATAGACCCCTGGCTGTTTTCAAGAAGGCACTGGACAGGTTGATTTACGTGTGGCCAGCAGTAACAGCCTGGTTGATCAAGTCCTGATCCACCATTAGGCCTGTTCGTGGACCGGGCAGCGGTGGCGCTGACCCCCGAACCCCCCTCCAGGTATATACTCCAGGTAAGTGCTAAACCCACAAGGAATTAATATAATAGCTGCTCTAAACGAACAGTTTTACACAATAGTTTAGATGATTGTTGTCAATAGTTATTTCGTGTTTTCTTAAGATGATGTTATACTTGATTTTTCCTTTAAATCTTTATTCAAAACTATGATATATTTATAATTGCGTATCTCATGCGGATTTGCAATCAGCATTGTGATCTCGAAGATAAGACGTGATAAGTGTAATCAGTGTGTATGTGTGGGTGTCAGACAAGATTGGTCATTATCTGTCGATGACAGTCACAATTGATTGCGTTTTCCAAATCTTGCAATACGGTACATTTAAAACGTTGAAAAACTGAGGAAAGATGTGAGGGCTTCTCTCTCTCTCTCTCTCTCTCTCTCTCTCTCTCTCTCTCTCTCTCTCTCTCTCTCTCTCTCTCTCTCTCTCTCTCTCTCTCTCTCTCTCTCTCTCTCTCTATTTTTTTATATAAATTTTACAGCCTGTGAGGTGAGTGCGCTGCCAACCGAGCATATGATGTTTACCTGGAGTTTACCTGGAGAGAGTTCCGGAGGTCAACGCCCCCGCGGCCAGGTCTGTGACCAGGCCTCCTGGTGGATCAGAGCCTGATCAACCAGGCTGTTACTGCTGGCTGCACGCAAACCAACGTACGAGCCACAGCCCGGCTGGTCAGGAACCGACTTTAGGTGCTTGTCCAGTGCCAGCTTGAAGACTGCCAGGGGTCTGTTGGTAATCCCCCTTATGTATGCTGGGAGGCATTTGAACAGTCTCGGGCCCCTAACACTTATTGTATGGTCTCTTAACGTGCTAGTGACACCCCTGCTTTTCATTGGGGGGATGGTGCATCGTCTGCCAAGTCTTTTGCTTTCGTAGTGAGTGATTTTCGTGTGCAAGTTCGGTACTAGTCCCTCTAGGATTTTCCAGGTGTATATAATCATGTATCTCTCCCGCCTGCGTTCCAGGGAATACAGGTTTAGGAACCTCAAGCGATCCCAGTAATTGAGGTGTTTTATCTCCGTTATGCGCGCCGTGAAGGTTCTCTGTACATTTTCTAGGTCGGCAATTTCACCTGCCTTGAAAGGTGCTGTTAGTGTGCAGCAATATTCCAGCCTAGATAGAACAAGTGACCTGAAGAGTGTCATCATGGGCTTGGCATCCCTAGTTTTGAAGGTTCTCATTATCCATCCTGTCATTTTTCTAGCAGCTGTGGTTACTGACTTCGCAGATTACTATATGATTGTCTAACTCTCTCAGATTCTCTTGTCCACTTATTCTTTCTGGATGCAAGTTGATGCCTGGTGGCTAAAACTCTTGCTTTACATGGCGAGGGTCTGGGTTCGATTCCCAGCCAGGGTAGAACCAATGGGCGTGTTTCTTACACCGGTTGTCTATGTTCACCCATCAGTAAAATGGGTACCTGGGTGTTAGTGGACTGGTGTGGGTCGCATCCTGGGACAAAACTGGCCTAATTTGCCCGAAATGCTCTGCATAACAAGTGGCTTTCTGTGTAGTAATATGTCAACTATGGTCTGTATACCTTGTACATGTACTGGTAGTAAATAAAGATATTATTATTATATTATAAAGGTTTACATGTGGAGACCGTCTCGAGCTGAGGTCTTCCCAGCAATGTTGTCCCAAAGATCTGGGACCTGGGAACAAACCCTTGCTCTGCGAAATGAACAGGTACCTGTAAATTTAATTTAAAGGAGAGATATGTAGCCTACATGCAAGATTAATAATTAATTCCTATTATATCCCTGGCTAACTGATGTTCATATAATTTTAAAAATAATGGTATCGTGTACATATTAGTGAGAGTCAGCCATGACACCTGATTATCGTTCAAAGGCAGATCTGCACTTCTGTTTTGTGCTCTATCATTTTGGTTAGGGTATAACTTTGTCGTGGGTATGTAAGTGTTTGTGCTAGCCCTTCCTGCATTGTTCTCGGGAGTGCTTCCTGTACCACTAGTTTAGTCAAGCATCCTTATTCAACATTCTTCAGTGTTTGGTGTGGAAAATTACATTTATCTGAATGTAACTAATTATGTACATAACAGTAAATGATAACAAAGATAATTATTATTTATCAATGTTACATAGACAAGTAGGAATTTGGGACACCTAGGTCGCAAAAATGTCCCCCTTCGATACCTACCACTGTCATATCCACAAGTTGCTCTGGACCTATTAATTAAATGAAATATACATACACTAGAAATACTGGTAAATATATAAATTTGTGGACTGTATATTAAAAATAATAAATGGTTATATATATATACACAATTACATAACAGAAGGAAAATATATCTTAATATCACTCACCAATTTGACTGGAGATTGTGTATCATACTCAGAAAACCTCACTCTAACTAAATCTATGAAAATAATGCTGGCCAGAATTACACACAAATCTAGAGAGCTTATCTGGAGCTGTCTTGTCCAGTCGTCTGATATCTCAAGTTATGCAGGAATGCACATCCACCAATTTTGCCTCCTATTTGAGAGGTGTCAACACAATTTTAACCTCTAGAGCACGAAAAATTCTTCCCATTACACCAACGTTTGTACAAAATTCAAAACCAAGATGGCGAGTGTCCTCTGCCCAGACGCAGGCTTTCCGTTTTCTATGACATAAATATTATTAAATACAGTATGGCCATTTATTTACATATAAATACTGAATTTCTGGAAAATATATACAGTATTTTCCACATCTGGCATTATAATTAAGGTTGATTATGCAAGAACATTTCGGGGAGCCTTAAAATTGACTTTAACCAATAATAGTTATACATTAAGACTTTAATTATTATAATCATGGGGAGAGCTAAACCCGTAGGATTATACAACGCGTGGGGGGATGGAAGGTATTCAGGCTCAATTCAGGGAACCGGAGCACAGATCCAATTCCCTAGATCAAGAGCCCCTCACGAGCGTCAAGGAACCTCCCTTGAGGGGGACATTAAGACTAGCTCATTAGAATGCTATAATTTGCATCATGCAACATTTTATATACTGTAAAAATTTGGTTTATGATTACTGACTCTTGTGTAACAAGCAAGTTGTTATAACATTTGTTGTGGTGAATATTGAGCTAAAATATATTTTCAGTTGTAAGTTGAAACTGATGATAGTGAGACCTTTATTATGAATGTTAATATGATTTGGATCAACAAGATCACTACTGGTACACCAGACCGAAAATTTTTTTTTTTTTTTTTTTTTTTCAATTCAATTCAATTCAAAGTTTATTCAATCTAAACAAGATTGAAGTCACATTTAGGAGGTGATTTTTAAACTATGTGATAATTGTATCAGGTCTACAATTATTATTATTATAATCAAGGGGGAAGCGCTAAACCCAGAGGATTATACAGCGCCTGGGGGGGGGGGGGATGTGGAAGGCATTCAGGCTTAATTCGGGGAACTGGAGCACAGATCCAATTCCCTAAATCAAGAGCCCCTCACCAACATCAAGGAACCTTCCTTGAGGGGATCAGGTCTACAAGCTGGGAGAAAGAATGAAACAATTCCAAGATATTCATTCACGTGTCCATGTTTTCAAAAAAAAAAAAAAAAAAAAAATACCTCTATAACATAAGCAAATTTTGCCACACCAGGTAGTATTCTTATATTACTCAATACTGTTAAATATTATTTTGGTAAAAGTAAACGTGTGAAGATTTAATTGTGAGAGAGAACACTTGTAAGAATTGGTTCATCTTATCTTACTTCCTCTGGTAAAGTTTACCACTGCGAGTTTCTGGCGGCTTAAATATACTAAGTATTTACTAAACTATGCTGGTATATATTTTCACGTGCCTTGCATGTCTTTCTTGCCAAAACAATATTCTTGCCAATGTCTTTACTCTTCAGTTACATTGGTGAAGACTAATAATTATGACAGTGTGCTGCTGGCACGGTGGTGTGAGTGTTGTCACGTGTTAATTATGAGTCATAATGAACACATCAGAAGAATGGTGTCATAATTTATGATGCCATGCTTCTCATGATGCAGCAGTTATTTGGTGGGCTCTTGGTTCAAAGAAGTGGATCTACCCTTACCCCCCTCCCACTCCAATTCCTTATGCCCTGTATGGTTTTAGGAGTAGCGCTCTACCATTCAGGTAGAAGCACTAAATCTGTAGGGGGCCCTACTGTATCTGCGTAATAAAGAGGTAGTCAGGTTTGACTCAAGGGGAGGGTGATTCCAGTTTAAATCAAGATTCCTTTACCAGTATCAAGGCATCAATCTTGGATCAAGAGCCCTTTACCAGCATCAAGGTACCCACCTTGATTATATGCTAAATACTGAAATACACTTTCTATTAAGATGTGTTTATATTTCAGGGGGAAGAGCTCCACCCGAAGGGGTCATACAGTGCTTGGAGAATGGAAGGTAATCCAGATGCAAGGAAATGAAGAACATATCTAATTCCTTGGATCAAGAGTCCCTCACCAGCATTGAGGAACCTTCCCTGATGGTATATGTTCATTTTTTTTTACACAGTTGAATTTACAGTCTGAAAGCTGTTATCCTACCTCGGATAATTTTATCTAAGTTATACTACCAGCCTCCAGGAATAAGACCCTAACAGTCACCTAAGACCCAGGTGCCAACTTGCTACTTGGTGAACAGGGACAACAGGTGTAAGGAAATGTGCCAAACACGTTCACTTGAGCCGGGGATCATTATTATTATAATCAAGGGGGAAGCGCTAAACCCGGAGGATTATACAGCGCCTGGGGGGGAGTGTGGAAGGCATTCAGGCTTAATTCAGGGAACTGGAGCACAGATCCAATTCCCTAAATCAAGAGCCCCTCACCAACATCAAGGAACCTTCCTTGAGGGGTAGCCGGGGATCAAACCCCAGTCCCTTGGCATGTGAGCCGAGAACGATACTAGCCGAGCCACGGGACACCATAAAACAATACAGAGCTATTTAAATAATTGTATGTAAAAAAAAAAAAAAAAAAATGTAATTGTAAACATTTGCAAAGTATTCTCTGTTAAATTTTTGGTATACTACTTGATAATAATAATTATTAAATCCATGGGAAAGTGGAATAAGAATCTTTCCTCCGTAAGCCATGCGTGTTGTAAAAGTCAACTAAAATGCCGGGAACAATGGGCTAGTAACCCCTTTTCCTGTAAAGATTACTAAAAAGATTATTATTATAATAAAAAAAGAAGCGCTAAGCCACAATTACTAAAAAGAATAAGAAGAAAATTGTTAATGTGGGAAGTCTGAATGTGCGTGGATGTGCAAATGATAAGAACGAGATGATTGTGGATGTTATGAATGAGAAGAAGCTGGATGTCCTGGCTTTAAGTGAAACAAAGCTGAAGGGGGTGGGAGAGTTTCAGTGGAGAGGAATAAATGGGATTAGGTCAGGGGTTTCAAATAGAGTTAGAGCTAAAGAAGGAGTAGCAATAATGTTGAAGGATAAGCTATGGCAGGAATAGAGGGACTATAAATGTATTAATTCAAGGATTATGTGGAGTAAAATAATGATTGGGTGTGAAAAGTGGGTATTAGTAAGCGTGTATGCACCTGGAGAAGAGAGAAGTGTAGAGGAGAGAGAGAGATTTTAGGAAATGTTGAGTGAATGCGTGGGGAGTTTTGAATAAAGTGTGAGAGTAATGGTGGTTGGGGATTTCAATGCTAAAGTGGGAAAAAATGTTATGGAGGGAGTAGTAGGTAAATTTGGGGTGCCAGGGGTAAATGTAAATGGGGAGCCTTTAATTGAGCTATGTGTAGAAAGAGATTTGGTAATAAGTAATACATATTTTATGAAAAAGAGGATAAATAAATATACAAGGTATGATGTATTATTATTATTATAATCAAGGGGGAAGCGCTAAACCTGGAGGATTATACAGCGCCTGCGGGGGGGGGATGTGGAAGGCATTCAGGCTTAATTCGGGGAACTGGAGCACAGATCCAATTAAGGTATGATGTAGCATGTAATGAAAGTAGTTTATTAGATTATGTATTGGTGGATAAAAGGTTGATGGGTAGGTTCCAGGATGTACATGTTTATAGCGGGGCAACTGATATATCGGATCATTATTTAGGTGGGGTGATCCAAAAAAGAAAGAAAATCCCCAAAAAGAAAATACTTTCATCATCATTCAACACTTTCACCACACTCACATTATCACTGCTTTTGCAGAGGTGCTCAGAATACAACAGTTTAGAAGCATATACGTATAAAGATACACAACATACCCCTCCAACCTGCCAATATCCCAAACCCATCCTTTAAAGTGCAGGCATTGTACTTCCCATTTCCAGGACTCAAGTCCGACTATATGAAAATAACCGGTTTCCCTGAATCCCTTCACTAAATATTACCCTGCTCACACTCCAACAGATCGTCAGGTCCCAAGTACCATTCGTCTCCATTCACTCCTATCTAACATGCTCACGCACGCTTGCTGGAAGTCCAAGCCCCTTGCCCACAAAACCTCCTTTACCCCCTCTCTCCAACCCTTTCGAGGACGACCCCTACCCCGCCTTCCTTCCCCTATAGATTTATATGCTTTCCATGTCATTCTACTTTGATCCATTTTCTCTAAATGACCAAACCACCTCAACAACCCCTCTTCTGCCCTCTGACTAATACTTTTATTAACTCCCCACCTTCTCCTAATTTCCACACTCCGAATTTTCTGCATAATATTTACACCACACATTGCCCTTAAACAGGACATCTCCACTGCCTCCAACCGTCTCCTCGCTGCTGCATTTACCACCCAAGCTTCACACCCATACAAGAGTGTTGGTACTACTATACTTTCATACATTCCCTTCTTTGCCTCCATAGATAACGTTTTTTGACTCCACATATACCTCAACGCACCACTCACCTTTTTCCCTCATCAATTCTATGATTAACCTCATCCTTCATAAATCCATCCGCCGACACGTCAACTCCCAAGCATCTGAAAACATTCACTTCTTCCATACTCCTCCTCCCCAATTTGATATTCAATTTTTCTTTATCTAAATCATTTGACACCCTCATCACCTTACTCTTTTCTATGTTCACTTTCAACTTTCTACCTTTACACACATTCCCAAACTCATCCACTAACCTTTGCAATTTTTCTTTAGAATCTCCCATATTATTGTTATTATTATAATCAAGGGGGAAGCGCTAAACCCGGAGGATTATACAGCGCTTGGGGGGGGGATGTGGAAGGCATTCAGGCTTAATTCAGGGAACTGGAGCACAGATCCAATTCCCTAAATCAAGAGCCCCTCACCAACATCAAGGAACCTTCCTTGAGGGGAGAATCTCCCATAAGCACAGTATCATCAGCAAAAAGTAACTGTGTCAATTCCCATTTTGAATTTGATTCCCCAAAATTTAATCCCACCCCTCTCCCGAACACCCTAGCATTTACTTCCTTTACAACCCCATCTATAAATATATTAAACAACCATGGTGACATTACACATCCCTGTCTAAGACCTACTTTTACCAGGAAGTAGTCTCCCTCTCTTCTACACACCCTAACCTGAGCCTCAGTATCCTCATAAAATCTCTTTACAGCATTTAATAACTTACCACCTATTCCATATACACTTGCAACATCTGCCACATTGCTCCTCTATCCACTCTATCATATGCCTTTTCTAAATCCAAAAATGCAATTAAAACTTCCCTACCTTTATCTAAATACTGTTCACATATATGCTTCAATGTAAACACTTGATCTACACATCCCCTACCCACTCTGAAACCTCCTTGCTCATCCGCAATCCTACATTCTGTCTTACCTCTAATTCTTTCAATTATAACCCTACCGTACACTTTTCCTGGTATACTCAGTAAACTTATTCCTCTATAATTTTTACAGTCTCTTTTGTCCCCTTTCCCTTTATATAAAGGGGCTATACATGCTCTCCGCCAATCCCTAGGTACCTTCCCCTCTTTCATACATTTATTAAACAAAAGTACCAACCACTCCAACACTATATCCCCCCCTGCTTTTAACATTTCTGTCATGATCCCATCAGTTCCAGCTGCTTTACCCCCTATCATTTTACGTAATGCCTCACGTACCTCCCCCACACTTACATTCAGCTCTTCTTCACTCCTAAAAGATGGTATACCTCCCTGACCAGTGCATGAAATTACTGCCTCTGTTTCTTCCTTAACATTTAAAAGTTCCTCAAAATATTCTTGCCATCTACCTAATACCTCCCTCTCCCCATCTACTAACTCCCCTACTCTGTTTTTAACTGACAAATCCATACTTTCCCTAGGTTTTCTTAACTTGTTTAACTCACTCCAAAATTTTTTATTTTCATTAAAATTTCTTGACAGTGCCTCTCCCACTCTATCATCTGCTCTCCTTTTGCACCCTCTCACCACTCTCTTCACCTTTCTTTTACTCTCCATATACTCTGCTCTTCTTATAACACTTCTGCTTTGTAAAAACCTCTCATAAGCTACCTTTTTCTCTTTTATCACACCCTTTACTTCATCATTCCACCAATCACTCCTCTTTCCTCCTGCCTCCACCCTCCTATAACCACATATGTTGAATAACCACAATGTTGAATATTATTACATAATAAAATTAGTGCCCGCAGCAGGGAAAACAATCGTGTCAACTTGTAGTCCTATAAATTTCAACCAAATGGTAAATTTTCCCCCTAAAGCTGAAAAATATGAGTTGCTGGATAGCAGAGATAAGAGGCAGTCTTTTGTTGTCCCTGGCTATTCTAGTGTTCAGGGCAATGAAAATATTTTTTTTTTTTACATGTTCTTCAGCTGGGGACCTTCCAGTCTCCCACATTATTATTATAATCAAAAGGAAGCACTTAACCTACTAGGGTCACACAACACTGCAGGGCAAGGAGTGATGCAGAATCTAAGGATATGTAAGGATAGAGAGAACAATAAAGGTAAAATTTGGAAGGGCTGTGAGGAGTGCTAAAGGAAGGATTATCAGAGTTTGTGTAATAAATCAGTTGCTGTCAAAAAGTCAAAGAGGGAGTCTGTGTCAAAGGTGGGTCCATCAACAAGGAGGGAAAATAAATTTAGTAAGGGCATTAGAGTGGTGACAACTTCGGAGGAAAATTCTGTGTGCTCGTTGATGGACAGGACAGTCCAATAGAATATGAGAAATTGAAACAGGAACTAGATAATTCTCACAAAGTACTCATGAGTTAGAAGAGTATGTCTGATGTGAATATGAGTGTGTGTGGTCTCCCATCCTCAGTATCGAAAGGTGCCATTTTCCAACTACATCTTTGGTCAGTATCTGACCACTGTTTTTAATCAAATTGCTATTGAGCAACTGACCATCCTTCTATATCTAAACAGGGTAACAGCAAACAAACCATTAAGTACATACTCTACTTGAGTGACTATTACAAAGTTGCCAGGCAAGTTTATATTAAGTAAAAATTAATCTTTGCAACAATTTTAAATTACTACTAGTAAAAAACAAAATTAAACTATTTACATTATTTTAAAATAAAAGTGGAAGTTTCTTTTTTTTTAACACGTCGGTTGTCATTCAACACTTTCACCTCACTCATACATAATCACTGTCTTTGTAGAGGAACTCGGATATGATAGTTCAGAAGATACATATTACTGTATTTCTTGATATACAGGATCAAACATTTAAAATAATAAGTGTATCTCAAAAGACACAATATAATCTTCAACAAAACTTCTGTGGAGATATGTGAAAAAAAACAAAGGATTTTTATGCAAATACTGTATTCATAGAGTAGATTTTTTGTCAATGATGCATTTACAAAACAAGACCAGTCTCAACATGAAAGAAAATCAAATGTATACAACACTTCTATATTAATTAAGCTCATTTAAATCTGCACTATCACAATACAAAGGAATCAATTTATGCATATCTATATATATTAAAATACCAGTTTCCATGTATACTTAGTTCTACTGAACTGTGTTACATATAAAACAAGGCACAGTCAACTCTACTTTCTAAAGCCCATCAATATCTGTGTTGTGGCTTAATTAACCTCTCATGGTAAAACTCAATTCATGGATGTATTCTCTATCCATCACATACCATCTTTGCACCATTACTAACCAAACTGTGTGGAACGGGAACACCAAGCCTCAAAATAAGCAAAAATCTTTATTTAGTTCTCCCCCTCACTGATTTTCCAGACTCCTCTCCAAATGTCCCAAGCCTCAAAAGCTCATCGTGCAGAGCTAAACCCTAAAGGGTTAGAGAGCACTAAATGGGATATAGGAATATCCTTACTAGGTAATATTCTGAATATCCTTAAGTAATATCCTGAATATCCTTAATGAGCAATACACAAGTATTGCCCATGGAGGATTTTCAGAGTATGTAATTCATAAGAAAAAATTATGTTTTCAAATACTATATTAAAACTTATCAATGTATTTTTTTATTGCTGGAGAGAATACATGAGTGTATCAGTAGTTGGCATCAGTAAGTGTGGCCAGCAGTAACAGCCTGGTTGATCAGGCCCTGATCCACGTGGAGGCCTGGTCAAGGACTGGACTGCAGGGGTGTTGACCCCCAGAACACCCTCCAGGTAGGTAAATCATTTTAACAAAAGCATAACTAACAACAATGCTTGGCCTATGACTGTCTCCAGGTCTCAATTATTATTATAATCAAAAAGAAGCGCTAAGCCACAAGGACTATACAGCGCTGCAGGGCAGGAAGGAAGTGAGGGCATCAGGTGGCAAAAGGGAGATGGATGAGCAACAGGTTACGGATAACAGCGGGGCAGTGGATGGTGAAAGGGTAAAGGGCAGCAAGAGACTGAACCAGAAAGGGCTGAGGGGAGTGCGAAAAGTATCATCAGAGTTTGTGGAGTAAATCGGTCGTTGTCAAGAAGTCAATGAGAGAGTCAGGATTAAAGGAGGGTCCATCAGCAAGAAGGGAAGATAAAGAGAGAGTAGTAGAACGAAGACGACGTTGGAGGTAAATTCTGCGTGCTCGTTGATAGAGAGGGCAGTCTAACAGAATGTGGCTAATCGATACTGGAACTTGACACTGCTCACAGAGAGGAACAGGGTGCCTCTCCATGAGATACCCATGAGTAAGACGAGTGTGGCCAATGCGAAGGCGGGAGAGAGTGGTCTCCCAACTTCGGCACTGATGACAAGAAGACGGCCAGTAACCTATGCTCGGTTTAATAGAATGAAGTTTGTTACCGAGCAGAGTTGACCAACGTTGTTGCCAACGGGTGCGAAGGTGGGTAGCTATTGCAGCAAAATAGTCCAGAAATGGAACACCTCGATAGGAAATTGGTAGGTCATATACTGCTGACCGCGCAGCAGTGTCTGCCTGTTCATTGCCCTGTACGTCGACATGACCAGGGACCCAACAAAAAACAATATCTTTATGTTTGGTAGAGATACGGCGTAGCCAAAGTTGGATACGGAGAACTAGGGGATGAGATGTATCAAATTTTCGTATAGCCTGTAGAGCACTAAGGGAGTCTGAGACTACTACAAATGATGACACAGGCATAGATGCAATACGAATAAGTGCTGCAAGAATGGCATACAGTTCAGCAGTAAAAATGCTAGCTGAAGATAGTAAATGCCCTCGTACGACGCTGTCCGGAAACACTGCTGCGAATCCGACGCCGTCTGAAGACTTAGAGCCATCTGTGTACACAGCGGTGGCATGAGAATGGGAGTGGAAGTGATCAAGAAAAAGAGAGCGGGAAGCCACCGTAGGCAGTTGAGCTTTCGAGCAAGGGAGTGAGAAAGAACAGACCCGAACAGCTGGAACTTCCCAGGGGGGCAGGGAAAAGTGAGATGCTACATGAACATATAAAGGTGGTAACTGAAGGGAAGACAAGAGTGAATGTAGGCGAAGAGAAAAGGGACGGAGCAAACAGGGGCGGCGAACGAATAAAGAATGTCTACTAATATCGGTGACCATTCTATAAATGGAAGGATTGTGTAGATCGTGAGAGCGTACATAGTAACGAAGGCAATGGGCATCACGGCGATCAGACAAGGATGGAACATTTGCTTCTGTATAGAGGCTCTCAACAGGGGAAGAGCGAAAAGCACCAAGGCACAAACGTAAGCCTTGGTGATGGATAGAGTTAAGGCTAGAGAGAGTAGCAGGAGAGGCCGCGGAATAAATCTGGTCACCATAATCGAGTTTCGATAAAACGAGGGCTGAATGTAGGCGAAGCAGAGTTCGACGATCAGCTCCCCAGGAAAGATGAGCAAGGGTTTTAAGAAGGTTTAGCCGGCTGTGACAAGTTGCCTTCAGAGAGGTAATGTGAGGTTTCCAGGTTAACCGACGGTCAAAGAGAAGGCCTAGAAACCTGACTGTATCACGTTCGGGGATACGGGAGCCATAGAGATACAAAGGATGATCGGAGATAACAGAGCGTCTAGTGAAAGTAATTTGGTGAGTTTTGGTACTTGAAAATTTAAACCCATGTGTGGTGGCCCAAGTGGAAACACGGTCGACCGCATGCTGGAGAGAAACTGCAATAAGGCGACAGTCAGCGCCTGCACAAGCAATAGCGAAGTCATCAACATAGAGTGATGACCAAATATTGGGTGGAAGAACAGAGGCCAAATCATTTATAGCAAGGAGAAAAAGTGTTGTGCTTAGAACACATCCCTGAGGGACACCTTCAGCTTGGACGAAGTCCGGGGAAAGAACATTATTGACTCGAACACGGAAATGTCTGTCAGTTAAAAAGTTCTTAAGGAAGGATGGTAGATTGCCTCGGAGGCCTAAGGAATGGGCCTGGGCCAAAATATTATACCTCCAAGTTGTGTCATATGCCTTCTCAAGGTCAAAAAATATGGCAATAACTGAGTGATTATTCGCAAAGGCATTACGAACATACGTATCCAAGCGTAGTAAGGGGTCTATGGTAGAACGACCCTTACGAAAGCCATATTGACTAGCGGAGAGACTGTTGTGAGTCTCTAAATACCACATTAAACGTCGATTTACGAGGCGTTCCATCACTTTGCAAACTGCACTTGTAAGAGCGATGGGGCGATAGTGGGAGGCATCATGTCCTGTAGTACCCGGTTTGCGGAAAGGGAGAACAATGGCAGATTTCCACAGCTGGGGAAGAACTCCTTGTGCCCAAATAAGATTGAAGAGGTGTAAGAGGACTACAAGGGCTGACCGATGTAAATGTTGTAACATACGAATATGAATGTCATCAGGCCCAGCTGCCGATGATCGGCAAGCTGAGAGCGTTGCCTCCAGTTCTTGAAGTGTAAAAGGCACATTATACTGTTCTTCTCCGAGAGAAGAAAAGTCCAAGGGTACTAACTCTCTGGCAGACTTTGAGGAAAGAAACGAGGGGCATAGATGGAGCCCTCGGGAAATACGGACCAGATGTGTGCCAAGTTCAATGGCAACGTCGAGAGGGTTTGCTATATCAACACCAGTGACCCGTAGAACAGGAGCCGGGTCAGGAGAGTATTTACCACTCAATTTCCTCACTTTTTTCCAGACTGCACTCATAGAAGAAGCAGAGGTGATGGTGGAAACATAGTCTCGCCAACAAGTGCGTTTAGCTTCACGGATGACACGGCGAGCGATCGCACGCTTCTGCTTAAAATCAACAAGTCTCTCAGCGGTTCTATTGTACCGGTACCTGCCCCATGCAGCACGTTTCAAACGTACTGCACGAGCACAAGCAGGAGACCACCAAGGCACGCACTTCTGAGAATGCCTGCCTGAGGTTTGGGGTATAGAATGAGAAGCTGCGGTATAAACTGATGTCGAGAAGATGTGTAGGAGCTCATCAATGGAGGATGAAGAAGGAACCTCACTAAAAGCAGTGAGGTGTGAGTAAAGATCCCAATTTGCCCGATCAAATTGCCAGCGAGGGCTACGGGAAGGTGGTGAATAGGAAGGAGAAGTAAGAATGATCGGAAAATGATCGCTGTCATGTAAGTCTGGTAGAACAGACCAGGTGAAGTCTAGTGCAGTGGAGGAAGAGCAGACTGATAGATCGATGCAAGAGAGAGTATGAGTACGAGGATCAAAATGGGTGGGAGTACCCGTATTTAAAACATGGAGGGGGTGAGAGGCAAGAAAAGCCTCCAACTGAATGCCACGTGAGTCACAATGAGACCCCCCCCAGAGGAAATGGTGGGCATTAAAATCACCAAGTAACAGAAGTGGTGGTGGTAAGGATGAAACAAGAAAGGCAAAGTCTGGGATAGAAAATGCTCGAGAAGGAGAGAGATATAAAGAACATATTGTAAACCACTTATTCAAGTGGATACGGGCTGCAGTGTAATGCAGCGAGGTATGGACAAATAGTTGACAGTACGGAATATCATTGCGTAGAAGAAGGGCACTTTCATTAAAGGTCCCATCTGAGAAAGGATCCGAAGAATACAATAAATTATAGCCTGAGATAGGTTGGAAAACAGCCGAGTGTAATTTTGGTTCTTGTAAGCAAGCACCAACAGGGGAAAACCTGGAAAGCAACATCTGAAGCTCACCCCGATTACCCCTGAGGCCGCGGATATTCCACTGTAAATAGGCCATGATTGGCGATGAAGAAAATATCAGGAATCTGTAGGTAAAGGCACCTACGGACTAGAGGGGTTAGAAAAGTCAACGTGTGGTGGCATTGGAAGATGTTCAAGTAGCGAAGGAACGGAGCGTTGCGAAGAATGGGGTTGTAAAGATGGAGGAGAGGGAAGAGAAGGAACAGGAAGTGAATCAGTGTCCATTGAAGGTTTAGTCTCTGCAATATATTCTGAAATGGCTTCAAGTGTTTCTGAATTCAAAGATGTATGGGAAACCATATTGGAGATAGGAGGAGGAGGGTGAGTAAAGATTGGGACAGTAATGGACTGTACCAAAGTAGAGGGGGAGGGAAAAGTGTAAGGGACTGGAGATGAAGTGTGGGGGGGGACAGAAGAGGTAGAAACCTGGGAGGTGACAGAAGAGGGAGAAACTTGGGAGGGGACGGGGGTGGAAGGCATAGTACGAGGAGGAGGGTGAATCTCCACACTTGTAATAGAGCCAGAGAGAGGGGAAGAACTAGGTACAGAGACTGGAAAGGTAACGTGTGGAGGTGGAAGAAGGGAAGGAAGGGGCAAAGAAGATTTGAGCAATGTGGATTTTTTGGACTTCTGAGTAGAGGGGCGATTGGTATTAGGTGTCGTACGAGGTCTTGTCGATACTGGGGCTTGTGAGGAAGGACGTGAAGATGTGAGAACAGACTGAGTTGTAGTCGGGACGTCAGAGCCAAGGACAGCAAAAGGATTAGATGCCGTAGTGGCTATGGGAGGGGTAACAACAGAGGAGGCTGCAGAAGATGGGACCCCAGAAGTGGGGGGACGTTTGGAAACACGAGAATAAGAAACACGGGGTAGTCTCCCTTGGAGGCGGAGATGAGTAACTGCCATAGCATAAGGGAGACCTTCTGCCTCTTTGAGGCAACGGATTTCACGTTCATTTAAGTAGACCTGGCAACGGCGGGAGTACGAAGGGTGAGCTTCATTACAATTAAGGCAAGATGGAGGTTGACTGCAAGATGTATTAGAATGGTTGTCGGCACCACAGACTGGGCATTCGGCCATAGATCTGCAATATTTCGCTGGGTGACCAAAACGCCAGCAATTTCTACATTGTTGCGGTGTAGGTATCACCTTTCGAACTTGTAACCGATGTCCCGCGACATATACAGAGGACGGGAGTTCTCGGCTGTCAAAAGTTAAACGAGCCACATTGCAAGGGTAACGTCTCCGCCCCCGGGCAGGAAGGACATAAGTGTCTACTTTGAGGATTGGGAGATCCTGGAGTTCCAGCTGTTCAAAAATGTCATTGCCACATGACTGGAAATTCTGTTGGACTATGGTATGGGGCAGAATGACAGTACCACTACAAGAATTGAGAGAAAGATGTTTTTCAATAGTGATAGGAGTAGTATCGATATTCGAAAGGAGAGAAAGATCATGAGCTTGGGTAGCATTCTGGACAGTGACGATGCGTGTACCGCTCTTGAGAGCGTGAAATGAAATATCTCTGCCAACATGACGCAGGAGCGCTTTGGCAATACTATGGTCAGAAAGGTAGGCAGAAGAAGAAGTTGGTCTTAAAGTAAAGAATTTAGTCCATTGTGTGGTCCGAAACTGAGCGTGGAGAGGGAGTGCTTGACGTGTCGGTCGTTTCCGAGTAGAATGGGAAGGTAACGACGGAGCATCATCAGGAGATTGACGTTGGCGTTTAGGAGTAGGACCGGAGTTGGTCCGGCAGGAAATGGGTGGGCGATTCGAAAATTGCCGTACCGTAGAGGGAGAAGCCGGAAGCATAGTCAAAGGAGAGCGGAGTTCAGACAAATCGAAGGAGTCAGTCGAAGCCCCGGTACCTGAAGCGGGTGAGGAAACAGCACCAGTAAGAGGTACAGGGGCATCAGGAGTGTCCGAAGAGTGGTCTAAACACAAGGCAGGGTCAGAATGGGGTGCGGTATCAAGAAGGGGCCCGGGGGTAGTGGTTTCATGGACTAGGGCTGCCATGGTTAGGTTACTCCTTTGCTTTTTGTTTTTAAGAAAAAAAAAGAAAGAAGAAAAGAAAATAAAAATAAAAAAAAGAATAAAAAAAGGGGGGAGCGGGGAGGAATAGTTCCCAGGAGGAATGAAAGGGCCGGAAATCCCCCTCCGCGCCCAAGAGGACTCGACACCGCTAGTAGCGCAGATGCAGCATGGAACCCGTGCCATACCCTACCCTTCATGCCAGTAAACCAGCAATCTGGGATAGCAACCTCACATCTGCCGAGCTACCTCGGTGGACAAAAGAGAGGGCGGCCGGATATCCGCCACAAAGCATACCTCCTTCAGCCACCACCCCCGGAATCCGAAAGGTGGCTTCCAGAGATACACCCGTCGCCCAAAAGACACCCAAAGCCACTCCGGGATACCGGAGAGGGATCGGGACATCCCTAGGCAATCCAGATTCCACGGCAAACTACGCCACCGCCAAGAAACCTCAACGGAATGGGATGGACCCCGGTGTCCTTTCCCCTACCTAGGAACTAGCGCGCCTGTGGGAGAAATCACGAAGGCTAAAAAGAGGAAGGGCAAAAGGGAGGGGTGAGGAGGAGGAGGAGGAATGGAAAAAGGGGAGGATGGGGAGGATGGGATAGGGGAGGGGAGAATGGGGGGTAATTAGGTTCGGTCTGAGGAAGAAGACCGACAGGGCTAATTCCTCAGACCAAGAGCCTCTTCACCACGCCTCCAGGTCTCAAGCCCTTTTTAATTTATGTATTATTATTACTGTCACATTCAAACTCACAAGTCCTGCAATGTGTATGCACACACACAATAATGTTAAACTTCCTACACTTATGCTAATTAGTATTGTATGTATGTTGGTCTGTAATGCAGTGGTATTATACCTCATATTATTCAGAAGTCTTTTTAATGATATTACCAATAATTTTTTTTTTTTAGTTAGTGTATTGTATTCCATGTACAGTAAGTAACTGTTAGCTTAAGAGCTGCTCAAAATGGTATACACATAGACCTACATTATAATTATAAATTTGTTTTTCAACCCAGTACAATACAGTAAGTAAACATATTAGCACCTCAAGTTCTGAGTCTGGTATGCCTGGTCAATATTAATAACTCTGGATCAAAACAAAATGGTAGATAACTACGTACATAATGAGCATTAACTCAACAATGGTGTTCCTGTAATTTTTAACGCTGCTGATTTTATTATTAACAAAGATGAACCTGAGAATGATGCAACTGCATTAATCTCTCATGAACCAACATCTATTATTTACCATTAGAGACAATTCTCACACACAAACTCTAAAATACAAGAAAATGGAAACTTCACCAGGATTACTACACTAACATGAAAGACACATACAAGTCACTCTTTGGAAGAACAACACACTTGACAAATATTTAAAGTACACACACAATTTATTACTTTACCTATACTGTATGTTACACTGCAATGTTTCTAAAATAGTCTCAATTTTCTATCATTCACTTACTTTATTTTATAATATTTAATTAAATCTAGTTCTCTGTATAACAGCAACAGGATTTTTTACAGCATACCTATTGTTAAAATTAAAATTATTTTGACAATGAGGCAACTAATTACTTTTTCACACAGCAGTACTGTAAAATATCAAGATCCGCACACTTTTCACCGAATGTTTTAGCCATTATTACATAAAAAAATGTGATAGTGTATTTTGATACAATGTCCCATAGTATTTTACTAAGCAAGAAGATACTAATGTATGTTATTATTATTATTATAATCAAAAAGAAGCGCTAAGCCACAAGGGCTTAATGTACGTTAGACTAATATGTTTAAAAACAATTATTTGAAAAATTACTTACCTTAATGCAAGTCTGCAAGCACTACACAAAAATCAAATGAAATTTATAAATGGAAAGAACTTTCATCAGCACAAGATATTCAAAATTTGTAATCAGATATTAATTGTGCCATCTGTTATAGTGCATTATATTATTAAAAAAAAAATACAATTCACAACAAACCCACATTATAAAAAACTGGACAATGTTCTGCTGGATCCTCAAACACTGTCAAGTCTAGGACTGATTGTCATCCAGTTTTATTTCAAATTTGCAAGTTTGTTGTAAACTGTTCCAGATACAGTGCCGCAACTTTTATTCCTGTGAAAAAATACAGCACTGTATTGCATACTTATACATTAAACTAGGAAGCAAAACACTTAATTCAAATGGCACAAATCTTAGCTTAATAACATTTGCTCAATAAAATTTTTAAATAATTTCTAATTCATTTAAATTTTTCAAATATGTACAGGGTTAAGTAAGAGAATAGAAGAAAATATGAGAGACAAAGAGAAACATGATATAAGAAGTAATGCCTAACTAATCAGGTGCGAATTAAGTAAAACGACAAAGGGGATCAATACAAAAATAATTTCCAGGGGTTAGGCTCCTGGAAATGATGTGAATACAGAAATCTCTGATTGGGGTTATGCAAAATGCAAAAACACGAGAGAGACCAAGAAAAACTGAATATGAGGAATGCAAATTAAAGGGTTCAACTGTACAAAGTTTTATCCTTGAATACATTTTCTTGGAAAGGCCATGAGCCTTTTTATTTTATCTAAAAATGCATGAAATGCTTCTAATTAATAAATACTCTATAAAATCATTCAAAGATCTAACTGAATGCTAAGTATTCAGCAGAAAATTTACATTCGTAAGTGACTGGATATGACAAAGAATGCCAGCAAGCTGGTTACTAACTACAGTGTGGAAAGTATCATTTTGAAAACATCAAGGCTCAGAGAAAGCAGTTGATGACATTCAGTCCCCAAAGTGAAAGTAATGAAGGATTTGGGCAGCAGAAAAATTGGGTCCTTTCAAAATTAACAGGCTTGGACAACGTGCTTAGAGTGGTTCAAGCAATACAAAATATTTTCAACCACTATGACAATACAGATGTTTATTTTTCTGAAAAATTGCAAATCCAACAAAAAGCTAGTCCTTAATTATTAAGATTCTTGCAGTTGGACTATATTGCACTAGATAAATGAGACACTTGTGCATCTTTATACTGGAAATATTTCGCCACCCAGTAGCTTCTTCAGTCCAATGCAGAAAAAGGTGGAAGATGTGGAGGAGCTTGAGGTAATAAGTTCCTCAAGTGTCTCATTTTTCAACTTGGTTTCCTAAACCATTTATTCATATACTACACTTACCTGTGATGTAAATACATTTGGGCTTATAAATCAATATGCTTTATACATGAATATTTCTTGCATCAAGGTAAAAATACACAAGCAATTATTGAAACAAATTAGTTTGAAAGATCCACTTAATAACACAGTAGCAAAAGCCAGTATAAAAACCCAACTTATTTAAAAAATAATATATATTAGTGCACCCATTTATTTGGCATATTATATTGCATAAACAGTTAAACTTTTATAATAAAAAATGTAGATATGGCTCTATTTAAATGTTTACATGTGTGCTACACTAAATATGAGGGCCATCTGAGAAAATACGTATGAATTACAAATACTGATACTGATACATCTATATGAAAATGCCATATTTGTTATCAATACATGATGAGCACAAAACGAAACAATAATGTAGATTAACTGAAGAAATACTATTTCTTTGTAATATAAATCACTCTACAAAATAATACATTAGCACCTTTAGAAATAACAACCTGATGGCCATAAAACTGTAAAGTAAACTGCACTCTGTAATGTATCTTTGTATTCCATGAGAGCATTTATCAACAGTATGAGAGAACACTTGCACTCACAAATCTGTAATCTAGGATCAATTCTAGTTAAACTTTTGCTCTGCTACAAATCTGTACCAAGGTAACTCATCATTTCTGCTTGTAACATCACAAAATTAATGTAAGAAATATTTTCAAATAAAAACGAACTAAGGACTGGCAAACTTTTCATAAATTGTTCATATAATGAAGAAAAAGACTAAAAATAATTCACTCTTTAACCCATAATATAGTAATCATTTGTACAGATCTTCAGAAATGATTAGCTTGACTGAGAAGTAAAAAATTGAATGTCACATTATCCAATGTAAGAAAACCATGAATCAGAAATTATACTCTAACAAAGAACGATTAATAATAACAAAATTGGCTTACTATAGTGAATGGAACATATTAGAGTACAGCCTCTCCTCACTTAGCAACGTACTATTTACTGATGACGGGCTTTCTGCAAACCTAAATAAAATATATTAGAGCTGATTTCCTCTATTCTGTTTATTACAATATACAGTACACTACTGTATAAACATTTAAAAGTATATACTAAAAAGGTTATAAATGGTACAAAGGTGAAATTAAAACAATATCAAAGATGGTTGACACAAACCCACTACCATTATAGCATGCTCCTTGCTTGGCGACGAAATCGTTTACCGACGTGGTCTTAGGAATGGAACTCTGTCGTTAATTGAGGAAAGGCTGTATTTATAAATGCAAGGTAACACCAAATGCATCAAAACTTACTGTTAATGGCAGTCAGTAGTTAGTAGATTACGACAAAAGAAAATTGTTGGACATACTGTAATCATATTTCAAAGCCTTTTAAAAATTTATACACAAAGTTAAATTGCATTAAGTGTGAATTAATTTTTTTTTTTGTTAGAACTGTACCTAAATTTTGATACTCTTATTTCACTTCTGGTAAGTACAGTAATTATTAACTGCATACAAAGCTAATATAATAATGGGTGGCCCTACATTATGTAGATTAGAATAAACATTCATATCAGAGTACTGTACTATAAGAGATATTAAAGTGATGGCAATTCAGCTTAGTTGAAAGGTAACATGTGCTGCTTTGATCTAGGGCTTGAGAACCTGAGCACTGTATTTCTTGTTATCCTAAATCTTAATGTTGTAGTTATTGAAGGAACTGCATAAGGCATAACCAAATCAAGTATCCTAGCTTGAAGATTGGGTTAAATAAATTGTTTTTTTTCATACACCAGATTAAAAGGTATTTAATTTCTGGTATTAAATATTACTAAATTTACATAAGAGCAAAAAGGTGTTGATGTTATGGCATTAATTATATAATTAATTCACAATAAATTTGTGCACATATAACAGTTTTGCCAGTGTTAAAGATTGCTCTCAAATTTTGTAGTAGTGAAGCCCAATATATTTGACCACATAGAATGTAACCAGCATTTCTTGATAATAGTAATACGTTTCACTATTACGTACAATACTCTCTTTTAATTGCACCCAGACCACTTAGCATATTTTAAGATTTTATGGATGGTCTTGATTTTGAATAGGAAAATTCTCAAAACTCATCAAAGGTATATCAAGGGTATGGGAACCTTCTGAACTTGCACAGAAGTTTCCCATACCTTTCATATATGCTCCCAAGTACATTTTCTCCTGGGGCCCCCAAATGCCCACTAATACATAATATTGTGCTTAATGTTCAGTATCAAGCTCTATCACAAGAACAGCACCACATTTTAAGACAAGTTTAAAGACTATTCTATATATGGTATAAAAATCTAGGGTGATGCAAAAATATCTACAATAGTGAAATTTGTGGCATGTCTTTGTATCTAAGAGGGTCACAGTCCCAACTTAATTGCATATAATGGGTTCAGTGGACAGCACTAGTTACTGACATGCATGAGAAATTATTTCTTCACCCAACCATTTTGATCCTATTTCTACCAAAGATAACAATACAAAGAAGTACATTAGGTACATTACTGCCAGCTGAATTTACTTGATATAAAGGTATTTATTAACATTGTAAACCAAAACACACACAAGATGATCATGGAAGGAACACTATGTTTGCATATTCCATTAAAACAGGCCTTTGTAAAATGTGATTCAAATAAATACTTTGTGCATTACTGCATATCTATTTTTAGAAACTATGTGAATTATTGAATGACTGAAGGATTTAATTACAGTTTTGTGGAATCTTAAATTAAGGTAACATTTGTGGTTTCTCTCCTGATCAACAAAATACAAGATTATGAGCAAAATAATAAAGTCTACCTTAAATATATAAGAAACCCAAAATAAAAGGTATTTAACTCTTAGCTCATTATCAGTACCACATACATTTTAGGAACGATTTACTTGGGTGGCTAGTAGAGCCCCCCAGTTAACTGGGCCAAGATGACTTATACATTAATCCAGACCTGAATGACTGGATGGTCTTCCTTGCCCTTGGAAGCACTGCCTAAAGGAAAAGTGAATGGATTTATCTTGAAACATTACTAAGGGCACCAAGTTCCATTTACTTAACCTTAACACTACTCTCTCAACATTTTCTTATTCCTTTTTAATTATATGACCTTACAGATACTTCATCTTTTCATACTTTTTCCCCAATACTTGTTTAACTTTTATTTGCACAGGGAAATTACTAGTTTTTTTTTTTAATTCTCACCCTTCTCTTCTTTTTCTGTTAAAGAAAGTAGTAGCCAAATCAGCATAATTCTTTGCCAAATGTGTCAGCAGTTAAGTCTTTAAGCATTAGCAATGTCTGGGAAAGTTTTTACTTGCAGCAAACCTTTCAAGATACTGTATAAGATTCTTGAAAACATTTTTATCTGAACTAAGACAAATCGCCACAAGGTATAGAAATCAGATCCAAACATTTTTTTTTTTTTCCACCAAGTCGGCCGTCTCCCACAGAGGCAGGGTGACCCAAAAATGAAAGAAAATCCCCAAAAAGAAAATACTTTCATCATCATTCAACACTTTCACCTCACTCACACATAATCACTGTTTTTGCAGAGGCGCTCAGAACACAACAGTTTAGAAGCATATATGTATAAAGATACACAACATATCCCTCCAAACTGCAAACTGTCTGCAGAAATACTTTTCGGTGATTACTCTATCTCAATTGTGTCAAAGTAAGAAATAAAATAATTGACTTACAGTAAGTTCTTATAATAAACATTTGAATTTTTGTATCTATTTTTTGTACACTAGTGTAGCAGACTGTAATGAAAAAAATTCCTAGATTGTCTAAAGTTGAGACCACAATCAATGGAAGCAGGAAATCTGTATTTTCTTTAATTTGACAACTAATTTTATTCTTACCACACCTACTGTCTCTCACCAAAATAGGGTGTCCTCTCCCCAAAAAAAGGAAACACATTCACCATCATTCACTCAATAGCTGTCTTGCCAGAAGTGCACAAACAACAGAATTTCAATGACGCACTGAACTGCAATATCCCCACACCTCCTTTCGAGTATAGGCACTTTACTTCCCACCTCCAGGACTTGAGGCCAGCTAACCAGTTTCCCCAAATCCCTTTATAAATGTTACCTTGTTCACACCCCAATAGCACATCAAACCATAAAATCCACTTGTCTCTGCTCCAATCTAACATACTCGGGCTAGCCTGCCGGACACTCAAGCCCCACTCAAAACCTCTTCTAGCCCTTCCCTCCAACCTTACCTGGGACAACTCCTACCTCTCCCTCCTTCCATCCCAAATTAAATACATCATATTGGGCATTGTATTCCTCTCCATCCTCTCTGAATACCCAAACCACTTCAATACCCACTACTCAGCCCTGAATTATACCTTTGGTAACCCCATGCTGTCTTCTAATTTCTACGCTCCAAATTCTCTGTATATTTTAGTCAAATCCTAATATAATAAATGCAGGAAAAAAGTTTATTTGATGAATAGGATGAAAAGTAGTACAGTGGACCCCCGGATAACGATCAGCTCCCAACTCGACCAATTATGTAAGTTTATTTTTGTAAGTGCTTTTGTAGGTGTATTTTTAGGGGTCTGAAATAGACTAATCTAATTCACAATATTTCTTATGGGAACAAATTCGGTCTATAACGGCACCCAAACAGACTTCTGGATTGAAATAATATCGTTATGCGGGGGTCCACTGTAAACAGATCATTATATTAGTGTACACAGAATTTCTTATGGAAACTTTCTGGGTCATTCATACTTGGAAATTTAATATTAAACTAAATACAACAACGTGTAGAGCTGCTGTAAAACTTATACTTTTACTTATGGAGTGACTTAGACAATAGAGGGGAAGAGGTAGAAGTGCTGAAGGTAAGCATTGGGACAAAAGAAGGTATCATTTTTAGTCAATCAATTGTTAAGAAAAAAGTAGATTCTGCAGTCAATGTGAGACTGCCAGAAACAAGGGGAGACAAAGTAAACATGTCAGAGTTTAAGAAGGCATAAAGTTGTTGTACAGATATTTCTTAAAGATACTTACTGGTAGAGATAAAACCACACACTGAAAAAAAAAAAAGTGTGTAATGCAGAGGCTTCAGGGGATATAGTGAGCTATGATTTATGTCCTGTGGATTAATTTCTTATATGGTAAATATCATTCTCATAAAAAAATAAGCAGCCTATGTAATCTTGGGATGGGATAACTAGTGACCTATGTACACCATCATGTGCAAGCAAACAGAGAAAGTGGAAGTCTCATACTGGTTTTGATTTCGAGCAAACTGACGTAGTGTACTGTTAAGACTTTATTTACCCCTAGTGCACTTTTTATTCCAGCAGCCACTTGCTGATTAAAACACTGCTCTATCTAGGACTTAGGCCTTTAAATCTAATTTTACTAAGACGATAAGTTTCTATTCAATGAGGATCTACTAACAAGATTTTAGTAGAGCACTGCCACACTATATGCACCTTTAGAAATCTGTTTTTCTTTTTATTTTGGCTTTTTCCTGCATAAAAATATGAATATTCAACTATATGAAGGGCAGAGGTGTATATTAGTATCAATGCTTTTGATTTATTTGACCATATTGCTATTCATAGATGGTACAGGTTACTCAGATTTTTTTTTTCAGCAAACAGGCCATATCCCACCAAGGATGGGTGGCCTAAAAAGAAAAATGATTTTTTTTTTTTAAATTTAGTAATACTTGGAATTTAATATTAAACTAAATACAACAATGTGTAGAGCTGCTGTAAAACTTAAGATTTTACTTTTTAAAGTACAAATTTTCCAACTGTAAATTTAGTTTTTATTGCATTTATGGATTTAGAAAAGGCATATGATAGAGTGGATAGAGGAGCAATGTGGCAGATGTTGCAAGTATATGGAATAGGTGGTAAGTTACTAAATGCTGTAAAGAGTTTTTATGAGGATAGTGAGGCTCAGGTTAGGGTGTGTAGAAGAGAGGGAGAATACTTCCCAGTAAAAGTAGGTCTTAGACAGGGATGTGTAATGTCACCATGGTTGTTTAATATATTTATAGATGGGGTTGTAAAAGAAGTAAATGCTAGGGTGTTCGGGAGAGGGGTGGGATTAAATTATGGGGAATCAAATTCAAAATGGGAATTGACACAGTTACTTTTTGCTGATGATACTGTGCGTATGGGAGATTCTAAAGAAAAATTGCAAAGGTTAGTGGATGAGTTTGATAATGTGTGCAAAGGTAGAAAGTTGAAAGTGAACATAGAAAAGAGTAAGGTGATGAGGGTATCAAATGATTTAGATAAAGAAAAATTGGATATCAAATTGGGGAGGAGGAGTATGGAAGAAGTGAATGTTTTCAGATACTTGGGAGTTGACGTGTCGGCGGATGGATTTATGAAGGATGAGGTTAATCATAGAATTGATGAGGGAAAAAAGGTGAGTGGTGCGTTGAGGTATATGTGGAGTCAAAAAATGTTATCTATGGAGGCAAAGAAGGGAATGTATGAAAGTATAGTAGTACCAACACTCTTATATGGATGTGAAGCTTGGGTGGTAAATGCAGCAGCGAGGAGACGGTTGGAGGCAGTGGAGATGTTCTGTCTAAGGGCAATGTGTGGTGTAAATATTATGCAGAAAATTCGAAGTGTGGAAATTAGGAGAAGGTGTGGAGTTAATAAAAGCATTAGTCAGAGGGCAGAAGATGGGTTGTTGAGGTGGTTTGGTCATTTAGAGAGAATGGATCAAAGTAGAATGACATGGAAAGCATATAAATCTATAGGGGAAGGAAGGAGGGGTAGGGGGTCGTCCTCGAAAGGGTTGGAGAGAGGGGGTAAAGGAGGTTTTGTGGGCGAGGGGCTTGGACTTCCAGCAAGCGTGCATGAGCGTGTTAGATAGTAGTGAATGGAGACGAATGATACTTGGGACCTGACGATCAGTTGGAGTGTGAGCAGGGTAATATTTAGTGAAGGGATTCAGGGAAACCGGTTATTTTCATATAGTCGGACTTGAGTCCTGGAAATGGGAAGTACAATGCCTGCACTTTAAAGGAGGGGTTTGGGATATTGGCAGTTTGGAGGGATATGTTGTGTATCTTTATATGTGTATGCTTCTAGACTGTTGTATTCTGAGCACCTCTGCAAAAACAGTGATAATGTGTGAGTGTGGTGAAAGTGTTGAATGATGATGAAAGTATTTTCTTTTTGGGGATTTTCTTTCTTTTTTGGGTCACCCTGCCTCGGTGGGAGACGGCTGACTTGTTGGAAAAAAAAAAAAAATTAATGACCTCCTTTTTGAAGGTTATTGAATTACATAAAATTGTCCCGCATCATGGATAACTGACTTTTCATTCTCACTAGTCAGCTTAATGAAACTTACAATATATAATCCAATACATATAATGCAAGCAATGTTGATTAAGATATTTTGATCTATTTTCAAGGCAGTAGGTTGACTGGCTCAAGTCAGTACAACAAATACAACAGTGTTAAAAATCAATGATGCAGCTCTTTCTTTCAATAACTGTAATTTCTATATTTCCAAACTTCACAGCATTTACTGATTAACTTTGTACCTCTTTGCCACTGAACATTCCATTAATGTCTTTGCTATTATTCACTCATGTGTATTGTATTGTAGGTAGTAGGTTGGTAGACAGCAGCCGCCCAGGGAGGTACTACCGTCCTGCCAAGTGAGTGTAAAACGAAAGCCTGTAATTGTTTTACATGATGGTAGGATTGCTGGTGTCCCTTTTTCTGTCTCATAAACATGCAAAATTTCAGGTACATCTTGCTACTTCTACTTACACTTAGGTCACACTACACATACATGTACAAGCATATATATACATGCTAAAATGCCGGGAGCAAGGGGCTAGTAACCCCTTCTCCTGTATATATTACTAAATGTAAAAGGAGAAACTTTCGTTTTTCCTTTTGGGCCACCCCGCCTCGGTGGGATACGGCCGGTGTGTTGAAAGAAGAAGAAGAAAGTGTATTGTATGTATTGACAAGTGGCATTTATTCCCTTTCATTTTCGCCTCTTGGTGAGAGAAAAAATATACCATATTGCAAGTTTGCTATATATGAATAAATTTCCAATGATTTGCTAGTACCTCATTAATGAACAGAGAATTACTATGAACGAAAATTACTTACCTAGTTACTATTTTTCTTGTAGCAATTACTAAATAACTGTAAGTATTGGCTTCATCACAAGTATTATTTAAATGAGAGACAGATGGAAGGATAAAACTATACTAAAAATGAACAAAACCTGAGAATCTTCAACCATACCGAAATCCATGACCCTAGTACTAAATCTGCTACATATCTAATGTAAACAAAAATATAAGTTTTCCTTCATTATAAGATGATATTTTTGGAGATTGTCCTACATATTTTGCTATGCTACTATGTTGAAATGGATAAAATGCTCAACATCTTCCTCCTTTTTGTCTTGAAGTGCCAGTAGTATACATTACAATAGGCTTTGTGCTTCCTTTTGCCCAAATGATAGCACAAGCTGTTATAAACAAACCCCACAAAACAAGTGCTGGTTCAAGTTTATCAACAAAGTTTCTTAATGTATTTAATCCTTGCTGTAGAGGCTGATTAGTGGCTGGTATATCCATTGTACCAATGGTGCCAATCTTGCGCAAGTATTCGACAAGTGGTGCATGATCCACGGTGAAAATGGGAAGGTAGTCGGCTTCTCGTGTACGTTTCCACCACATTCCGGATTCCCTGCTGGTATTGGATACAAGTGTTAAAGTGAACATAAGACATGCACATTAAACAAATATTCAGCTAATATTATAATAAAATAGGCTATAAAGCTAAGTGTCTATTCAATATTGCAGAGCCAGGGGAGAGGGAGGGGGAAAATATCTGCAACTATCCTAAAAATACTGTCATCTAACAAGTTTAAGCCAAAATACAGTGACCCCTCTAATTAACAGGCTAACAGTGAGGAGGGGCATACAATATTGCCAACTGTCAAAAACTTCCAATCTATGATTTGACAGACAAAATTCTGAATCAGCAGACTTGGTCCAATGACAGAAGACAACAGGACACTACGAATACAGGTATTGTAATCTGTAGTACTACAGTACGGTAAACATGAGATGTACGAGGCTGCTGTCGGCATAACACGATGTACTGTTTTGCAAAAAACTTTTGTTTCTTAAGTAGAAAGAGTACATTCTAGAATAACGATAAAAAGTACAGTACAGTAAATACATAAACCGGTATCATAGTTGTTTATTATCAAGTATTATGTATTATACATAATTGTACGTGCTATACTTTTATGTGAATGGCAGCGCAGTAGGTTTGTTTACACTACAGTTGTATACGTGGTCCACTGCTGACCAAAATGCCGTTATGCAGTGCATGACTGCAATTGCCAAAAACTGTTAAATAAAGGTCTGTTAATTTGAGGGTTTGCTGTAATGGGCAATGCTGGTTTGTTCACATCATTTCTATTTTTTAATTTTTTTTTTATTTTATATTAAGTGCTAAACCCATGTGGGTTATTCAGCACAAGATGTAGTGATTTGATCTTCCATCTGCTGACTGCAAGGTGGACTCACTCCCTATTTGTGCTCAACCAGATGCTCATTTTCTGTATACTTGTTTCTGTGCTTTCTTTAACCTCTGTTTTTTCAGTCACACATACAGTGATAACCACTATTATGTTCATAGTGAAGTGCTAAACCCATAGGGTGGCAATCAAACTTGATCCAATTAAAGGAAGGTATGCTCTAATTCCTCAAATGAAGAACCCATCAGTATCAAGAAATTCCTACCTCCCCCCTCCCCTTCCAATGAAGGAAGAGGAATGCTGAGGAGGAGGATGGAAAATAAGGCCAATAAGAGGCAAAAAATAAAGAAAAACAATAAGGCAAATTGTTCTGAAATTTTAATTCTAGTTTTACTTACCCTTCAATAGTGTCTGTGAAATGATACAAGTATTTAGAAGCTTTAATATATTTTGGCGGGGAGTCTCTCCAAGCTGAGGAAGGATCCAACAAAGAAATTACTTCAGGCTGGCCAGAAAGAAGGCGGTAAGCCAAGGAGATGAGCCAAGGGTTCTGGTTATATGTTCCCAGAGCAGCAAACCACAACTGCCAATCCACGCGTGGCTGGTGAGGAGCTGAAATAACATAAGAGATGGTGTGAGATGTAACTGAGGTTCAAAACTAAGTCACAAATAGGTAGTGATGTGGTAATGGAAATGAAATCCAAGAATAGACAGGTTCTCTTTATCAGTTACTATTCCTTCAGATTAAATTACTAAAACCTTACTAATAAAGGAAATATTAAAAGGCAATAGCAATTTAATGATATTAGAGTCAAGACTCTAAAAAATATATGATCTGTCCAAAATATTTCTATAAAAATATATTGTAATACACTAATTAGTACATGAATTCACTGACCTACTAAAGGGGGTGCAGAATCTAAGGCTCCTGGCTTGTAAGGAAATTCATACACAATCCAAGGCCCATCAAGGCTGTTGGCACCCTCCAATATTACTTCTGGTCTTCCACCAACTCCAGTCATACGACGGAAGAGTCCATAGGCAGAGGTTAGTTGCAAGTCAGAAGTGTGTTCATAAAAATTTTGAAACACAGGCCAGACGCGTTGATTTGTCGGCCTATCTAACACCGAATATGGAACCTAGATAAATAAAAAGGGAAATTCTCATTAACTCCCACAATGTGAGAAGCAAAGGTAGTCACTTATGTTGCTTGTGTAGTGTTTGTGTTGAATGCAATATGAGAGCGAGTGGTAGAGAAGCAGTACTACTGTTGCTGGCTTTATAGTATGTATTGTTAAATGTACATGAATGGAAGAAAGGGAGACAATGCTGCCATGCAGGGTTGTGTGAGAGAGAGAGTGAGTGAGGGAGAGAGGGGAAAGAGGAAAACAAGTCCTAATTCTGCTGGCCTTGCAATGTTCTATCAGATGTATGCAAGTGAGGAAAGCAGCTTACTCAATGCTATGCATACAGTATTGTCAGATGCAATCCAAGAGGGAGTGGAATGGGGGAGGAAGGTAAGAGAGCATGAGTGGGAAATGAGAGGAAAGGAAAGATAGAGGGACCCATCTGAGTACTGCTCATTGTTCTTAATTCAGTGTTCAAATATATGAAATCAAATGTAGAATATTATGGTTAAGGAACACGTCTTTCTTTCAACAAACAATATTATAACATTGGTGTCTATGGAAAATAAATCTTCTTCTTTCAACAAACTGGCCACATCCCACTGAAGCAGTTATCTCACAATACATGTAAACTTTTACAAATATAAGCCACTACTAACCAAACTGATTCCAAACATGATAATGGCAGCAAGTGAGTAGACAAATGTTGTGCTGAAGACGCCAAACCTGTCAAGGCAGCCACGAACTTCAAACAATGCAGAAGTGAGAGCTTCTGCTATTGTAATGACTAGGGAAAAAGCTCCAATAGCTATACTGAGGGGCACAGCTCGGGACATCCAGGCATCAAACTCTTCTCGATTAAATGCTGAAAAAAAAGGTGATCACTTTCTTTCAATTTTATGCTTTTTAATCAACATCAAGACACAGTATGTTCTCTTTGTGCAGAATACTAGAAAATTTTGTTAATATTATTTAATACTCTGAAACCCTCATATATACTTGAAATATCACACATAAATATAGAAGCATCCATAAGGCCCCTTTTTTCCTCTCTCCTCCCCAAAGAAACCAAGCTTACCTATGCTACACTCAATTGTCCCTTGTGGTGTGACTCGCAATGAGAAGTAGGCCATAGTGTAGTAAGCTAAGATTCCAAAGCCAACCCACTTGCCGATCCAGCTGCAGGTGCCCTTCACGTATGATATAAACCCAAACGAGAGATCTTTAACTGCAAAATTTAAGACACATTCTTCAGTAAATTCATGTAAATTACAATAAAATTTAAAATTTAATGTAATAAAATTCTATCTAAAAGTATTCCTTAGGATGCCTCTAAAACACAATGAAGAGGCATTTAGTATTTACCTCGCTCATAAAACATAATTTTATTGTCTAACATAAATAATCTTTGATAGGTAGTAGGTTGGTAGACAGCAACCACCCAGGGAAGTACTACCGTCCTGCCAGATGACTGTGAAACAAAAACCTGTAATTGTTTTGCATGATGGTAGGATTGCTGGTTTCTTTTTCTGTCTCATAAACACGCTAAGATAACAGGGATATCTTGCTACTCCTACTTACACTTTGGTCACACTTCACAGACACGCACATGCATATATATATATACATACATCTAGGTTTTTCTCCTTTTTCTAAATAGCTCTTGTTCTTTTTTATTTCTTCTATTGTCCATGGGGAAGTGGAAAAGAATCTTTCCTCCGTAAGCCATGCGTGTCGTATGAGGCGACTAAAATGCCGGGAGCAATGGGCTAGTAACCCCTTCTCCTGTATACAATTACTAAAAAAGAGAAGAAGAAAAACTTTATAAAACTGGGTTGCTTAAATGTGCGTGGATGTAGTGCGGATGACAAGAAACAGATGATTGCTGATGTTATGAATGAAAAGAAGTTGGATGTCCTGGCCCTAAGCGAAACAAAGCTGAAGGGGGTAGGAGAGTTTCAGTGGGGGGAAATAAATGGGATTAAATCTGGAGTATCTGAGAGAGTTAGAGCAAAGGAAGGGGTAGCAGTAATGTTAAATGATCAGTTATGGAAGGAGAAAAGAGAATATGAATGTGTAAATTCAAGAAGTATGTGGATTAAAGTAAAGGTTGGATGCGAGAAGTGGGTCATAATAAGCGTGTATGCACCTGGAGAAGAGAGGAATGCAGAGGAGAGAGAGAGATTTTGGGAGATGTTAAGTGAATGTATAGGAGCCTTTGAACCAAGTGAGAGAGTAATTGTGGTAGGGGACTTGAATGCTAAAGTAGGAGAAACTTTTAGAGAGGGTGTGGTAGGTAAGTTTGGGGTGCCAGGTGTAAATGATAATGGGAGCCCTTTGATTGAACTTTGTATAGAAAGGGGTTTAGTTATAGGTAATACATATTTTAAGAAAAAGAGGATAAATAAGTATACACGATATGATGTAGGGCGAAATGACAGTAGTTTGTTGGATTATGTATTGGTAGATAAAAGACTGTTGAGTAGACTTCAGGATGTACATGTTTATAGAGGGGCCACAGATATATCAGATCACTTTCTAGTTGTAGCTACACTGAGAGTAAAAGGTAGATGGGATACAAGGAGAATAGAAGCATCAGGGAAGAGAGAGGTGAAGGTTTATAAACTAAAAGAGGAGGCAGTTAGGGTAAGATATAAACAGCTATTGGAGGATAGATGGGCTAATGAGAGCATAGGCAATGGGGTCGAAGAGGTATGGGGTAGGTTTAAAAATGTAGTGTTAGAGTGTTCAGCAGAAGTTTGTGGTTACAGGAAAGTGGGTGCAGGAGGGAAGAGGAGCGATTGGTGGAATGATGATGTAAAGAGAGTAGTAAGGGAGAAAAAGTTAGCATATGAGAAGTTTTTACAAAGTAGAAGTGATGCAAGGAGGGAAGAGTATATGGAGAAAAAGAGAGAAGTTAAGAGAGTGGTGAAGCAATGTAAAAAGAGAGCAAATGAGAGAGTGGGTGAGATGTTATCAACAAATTTTGTTGAAAATAAGAAAAAGTTTTGGAGTGAGATTAACAAGTTAAGAAAGCCTAGAGAACAAATGGATTTGTCAGTTAAAAATAGGAGAGGAGAGTTATTAAATGGAGAGTTAGAGGTATTGGGAAGATGGAAGGAATATTTTGAGGAATTGTTAAATGTTGATGAAGATAGGGAAGCTGTGATTTCGTGTATAGGGCAAGGAGGAATAACATCTTGTAGGAGTGAGGAAGAGCCAGTTGTGAGTGTGGGGGAAGTTCGTGAGGCAGTAGGTAAAATGAAAGGGGGTAAGGCAGCCGGGATTGATGGGATAAAGATAGAAATGTTAAAAGCAGGTGGGGATATAGTTTTGGAGTGGTTGGTGCAATTATTTAATAAATGTATGGAAGAGGGTAAGGTACCTAGGGATTGGCAGAGAGCATGCATAGTTCCTTTGTATAAAGGCAAAGGGGATAAAAGAGAGTGCAAAAATTATAGGGGGAGAAGTCTGTTGAGTGTACCTGGTAAAGTGTATGGTAGAGTTATAATTGAAAGAATTAAGAGTAAGACGGAGAATAGGATAGCAGATGAACAAGGAGGCTTTAGGAAAGGTAGGGGGTGTGTGGACCAGGTGTTTACAGTGAAACATATAAGTGAACAGTATTTAGATAAGGCTAAAGAGGTCTTTGTGGCATTTATGGATTTGGAAAAGGCGTATGACAGGGTGGATAGGGGGGCAATGTGGCAGATGTTGCAAGTGTATGGTGTAGGAGGTAGGTTACTGAAAGCAGTGAAGAGTTTTTACGAGGATAGTGAGGCTCAAGTTAGAGTATGTAGGAAAGAGGGAAATTTTTTCCCAGTAAAAGTAGGCCTTAGACAAGGATGTGTGATGTCACCATGGTTGTTTAATATATTTATAGATGGGGTTGTAAGAGAAGTAAATGCGAGGGTCTTGGCAAGAGGCGTGGAGTTAAAAGATAAAGAATCACACACAAAGTGGGAGTTGTCACAGCTGCTCTTTGCTGATGACACTGTGCTCTTGGGAGATTCTGAAGAGAAGTTGCAGAGATTGGTGGATGAATTTGGTAGGGTGTGCAAAAGAAGAAAATTAAAGGTGAATACAGGAAAGAGTAAGGTTATGAGGATAACAAAAAGATTAGGTGATGAAAGATTGAATATCAGATTGGAGGGAGAGAGTATGGAGGAGGTGAACGTATTCAGATATTTGGGAGTGGACGTGTCAGCGGATGGGTCTATGAAAGATGAGGTGAATCATAGAATTGATGAGGGAAAAAGAGTGAGTGGTGCACTTAGGAGTCTGTGGAGACAAAGAACTTTGTCCTTGGAGGCAAAGAGGGGAATGTATGAGAGTATAGTTTTACCAACGCTCTTATATGGGTGTGAAGCGTGGGTGATGAATGTTGCAGCGAGGAGAAGGCTGGAGGCAGTGGAGATGTCATGTCTGAGGGCAATGTGTGGTGTGAATATAATGCAGAGAATTCGTAGTTTGGAAGTTAGGAGGAGGTGCGGGATTACCAAAACTGTTGTCCAGAGGGCTGAGGAAGGGTTGTTGAGGTGGTTCGGACATGTAGAGAGAATGGAGCGAAACAGAATGACTTCAAGAGTGTATCAGTCTGTAGTGGAAGGAAGGCGGGGTAGGGGTCGGCCTAGGAAGGGTTGGAGGGAGGGGGTAAAGGAGGTTTTGTGTGCGAGGGGCTTGGACTTCCAGCAGGCATGCGTGAGCGTGTTTGATAGGAGTGAATGGAGACAAATGGTTTTTAATACTTGACGTGCTGTTGGAGTGTGAGCAGGGTAACATTTGTGAAGGGATTCAGGGAAACCGGCAGGCCGGACTTGAGTCCTGGAGATGGGAAGTGCAGTGCCTGCACTCTGAAGGAGGGGTGTTAATGTTGCAGTTTAAAAACTGTAGTGTAAAGCACCCTTCTGGCAAGACAGTGATGGAGTGAATGATGGTGAAAGTTTTTCTTTTTCGGGCCACCCTGCCTTGGTGGGAATCGGCCGGTGTGATAATAAAAAATAAAATAATAAATAATCTTTGCATTATTTATATCAAGATTCCCTCTTTATGACAACATTTCCCTGGTTTCTTCACTTTTTAGCCAAGACATTCTTAATTTCTCATTCTACCCTAGGATACTCTATATAATATGGAATTTGCAATTGGGATCATAAATATGTTTCAAACACATTCAGTATACAACAACATAATACCAGACTTTAAAAAATAAATAACTATCAGAAAATGACTCAGATGTAAGGTTTTCTAGTCTATAAAACATGAAGTATACTCAAAGTAAACAAGTATTCTAACAGGGAAAAGTTTGGTACACACATACATGCATACATAAAAAAAAACATGCAATTGCAGGAACACTAACCGTGCTGATAGCAGAGGTGCATATCATCCATCAGCGACAAACACAGTGTGATGGTCAGTAAGTTGAAGAAATTATAATTTCCAGTAAAGATGATCATAATTTGCAAGAAAATCTGAAAGAAGTTTAACAACAAATTTCTTTAAATTCTATGAAAATATACATGTACCAGATCAACAGATGAAAAGACCTAAATCTCAGTCTTAAAATTTCTTGACAAAAATAAAGTGCATTAAAACTTACTTCCTAAAATTATGTTCACATTTTACATTGTAAATTCCTTTTAATGTACAATATCCAAAGTTAATTTGTGCAACATTGTGATCCAGTTATTACATTAACCTATAAATGGCTTTCCATCCAACAGCTGTAATCACAAAAAATATTATAGAGGCAGAGATATTCAGTAGACCATTGTGTGATACTGCCAACAAGTGTAGGTGACTGAGGCTAGTAGTCAAATTGCCTAAGTGTTTATTTTTCAATCAAAAATAAAAATACATTAATCTTCTGCATGTGACAGCAATTTTAAAATACTAGTCATAGTCCATCAAGGTAGGATGACCTGAGGAAAAAACACATTTCACCATCATTTATTCAACAGTTTTCTTGACAAAAGTGTGCAGACATCACAATTCAGATGACCCTCTGAACTACAACATCCTCACTCTACTTTCAATATTATGTTCCAAAAAAGCATGACTGAAGAACAGCATAAGTATGCTTCTATAACCTGAAAGTAATTTGGAAAGTCCAGGTTCTCAGAATAGGAGGGTTTCCTGAAGCTCTTGGACGAGTTTTCACAGATGAGTCTAGTGTAAACTGAAAAACTGGAATGACTCCTTAAAAAAGACTCCCATTAAAGACAGTTACCATATGCCATTAAATATACACAAGTGATTACCTTATTACTACATATAATAAGAAAATTTTTTTATTTTCTTTTTAGGTGACCCTACCCCAGTGGAAGATGGCTGCTGCACTGAAAATCATTGGCCAAGCATCCCTAGTTTTGAAGGTTTTCATTATCCATCCTATCATTTTCCTAGATATGATAAGAGGCACTGTTGTGATCTCTGAAAGTGAGATTCTCTGAAAAGCTTGTGCATAAAAATTCTACATTTTTATTACTTTTATCTTAGTACTATTGAGGCACTGTATATGTAATTCATATAGACAATTCAATTCAATGCATCTATCTTGCATAATTTATTCAAGATATAAAGGTAAGTCGGGTGTAGTAGACTGGTAGACAGCAACTGCCCAGGGAGGTACTACTGTCTTGTTAAGTGAGTGTGAAACGGAAACCTGTAACTGTTTTACATGATGGTAGGATTGCCGGTGTCTTTTTTTCCATCTCATAAACATGCAAGATTTCAGGTACGTCTTGCTACTTCTACTTACACTTAGGTCACACTACACATACATGTACAAGCATATATATACACACCCCTCTGGCTTTTCTTCTATTTTCTTTCTAGTTCTTGTTCTTGTTTATTTCCTATCTCCATGGGGAAGTGGAACAGAATTCTTCCTCCGTAAGCCATGCGTGTTGTAAGAGGTGACTAAAATGCTGGGAGCAAGGGCCTAGTAACCCCTTCTTCTGTATAAATTACTAAATTTAAAAAGAGAACTTTTGTTTTTCTTTTTGGGCCACCCTGCCTTGGTGGGATCGGCCAGTTTGTTAAAAAAAAAAAAAAATGCAAGGTTTCGGGTAGACTTGCTACTTCTCCTTACACTTAGGTCACACTATGCATGCATATACAAGCATATAAATACACACTCCTCTGGGTTTTCTTCTATTTTCTTACTAGTTCTTGTTCTTGTTTATTTCCTCTTATCTCCATGGGGAAGTGGAACAGAATTCTTTCTCCGTAAGTCATGTGTGTCATAAGAGGCAAATAAAATGCCAGGAGCAAGGGGCTAGTAACCATTTCTCCTGCATATACTACTAAATTTCAAAAGAGAAACTTTTTTTCTTTTTTGGGCCACCCTGCCTCGGTAGGATACGGCCAGTTTGTTGAAAGTACAGCCTCTTCTCCCTTAGCAATGTACTCGTTTACCAATGACTTGGACTGATGACTGGCTCTGTGACCAGTATACATACCTAAATAATGTATATTAGAGCTGATTTCCTGTATTCTGTCAATTAGAATACAGAGTACACTACTGTATAAACATTTAAAAATATATCAGAAATGTTATCAATGGTGCAAAAGTGACATTACAACAATATCATAGGTGGCTGACACAAACCCACTACTATTTTAGTATGCTCCTCACTTAGCAATGAATTTGTTTACCAACATGGTCTTAGAACAGAACTCCATTGTTAAGTGAGGAGAGGCTGTATATTTTTTTGAAATAACCAACATATATTAACTATCATTTCTCTAACACATTGCTTTCACTAACCTGAGTGTAACAGCTGAATATCCTGTGTGAACGCACAGGGCTGAAAAACAGAAATGGCACAGGAATCTCAATGATGAATGTGGCAACTACACAGAGTTTGTGCCACCACAAAGGAAGCTTGTACATGAACCATGCCAGTGCAGTTGGGATGCACTGAGATTCATAATGCAGAGGTAAGGCTGCAGAACAAAAAACAAACAAAACATAAGAAAAATATTTTACAAAAATTAACAATTAATTGATAATCATTTATCCATATGTTCATATATTAAGTACAGTTGACTTTGTAAAATCTTGCTCCCATTTTGAATAGCCTGCAAAATATATTAAGTTGCTCTGGAATTTACACACCTGTCAAGCCCCACCAAGTTGGGCAGCTACTTTGAAGCTTAACAACCCCAGAAGCAAACATGAGTCTGAAGAGTGCCCAGCGGATCAACCACATTGTTACTAGATTCCTTGGGCGATACTCAGACCAGGCACGCCGGCTTACTGGAGCTACTAAGATGGTAAGAAACCCAATCTCCAGCAGCAGTATATCCCTTCAAATAATAAATAATGACAGTTTTAGATGGATATAAAAAAAGTAATAAAATGTTTCGATCTATCTAAAACTTATCCCAGTACGGGAAACTCAAAACTTATTATGCTCACACTTCCTGACTTGTATACAATTTATACACCTAAAATAATGCCGAGTATACTAATCATACCAGGTAATGTGTATGGAAGGGTTATTACTGAAAGAATTAAAGGTAAGGCAGAGAGCAGGAGGCTTTAGAATGGGTAGGGGATGTGTAGACCAAGTGTTTACATTGAAGCATATAAGTGAACAATATTTAGATAAAGGTAGGGAAGTTTTCATTACATTTATGGATTTAGAAAAGGCATATGAGAGGGTGGACAGGGGAGCAATGTGGCAGATGTTGCAAGTGTATGGAATAGGTGATAGGTTACCAAATGCTGTAAAGAGTTTTTATAAGGATAGCAAGGCTCAGGTTAGGGCGTGTAGGGGAGAAGGAGATTACTTTCCAGTAAAAGTTGGCCTTAGAAAGGGATGCATAATGTCACCATGGTTATTTAACATATTTATAATGTTGTAAAAGAAGTAAATGGTAGAGTGTTGGTGAAAGGGGTGGGATTAAATTATGGGGACTAATGTACAAAACGGGAGTTGACATAGTTACTTTTTGCTGTTAGATATTGTGCTTTTGGGAGATTCTAAAGAGAAGTTGCAAAGGTTAGTGGACGAGTTTGGGAGGGTGTGTAAAGGTAGAAAGTTGAAAGTGAACATAGATAAGAGTAAGGTGATGAGGGTATCACACGAGTTAGGTAAGAAAAAATTGGATATCTCATTGGAGGGAGGGGGTATGGAAGAAGTGAATGTTTTCAGATATTTGAAAGTAGACTTGCCGGTTATGAAGGAAGAGGTTAACCATAGAACTGACGAAGAAAAAAAGGCAAGTGGTGCATTGAGGTATCTGTGGAGACAAAAAACATTATCCATAGAGGCAAAGAAGTTTATTTATAAGAGTATAGTGATACCAATACCCTTCTATGGGTGTGAAGCATGGGTTGTAAATGCTGCAGCAAGGAGGAGGCTGGAGGCAGTGGAGATGTCATGTCTAAGGGCAACGTGTGGTGTAAATATTATGCAGAGAATTCATAGTGTGGAAATTAGGTGTGGAGTTACTAAATGTATTATTCAGAGGGTTGAAGAGGGTTTGTTGAGGTGGTTTGGTCATACAGAGAGGATGGAGAAAATAGGATGACTTGGAGGGTGTATAAATCTATTGTGGAGGGGAGGAGAGAGGAGTCATTTTAGGAAAGGATGGAGGGAGTGGGGGTAAAAGAGATTTTGTGTACAAGGGGATGGGCATGCAGAAGGCATGTGTGACTGTGTTAGATAGGAGTGCATGGAGACAAATGGTTTCTGGGACCTGACGAGCTGTTGGAGTGTGAGCAGGGTAATATTTTGTGAATTGATTCAGGAAAACTGGTTAGCTGAACCTGAGTCCTGGAGATGGGAAGTACAATGCCTGCACTTTAAAGGAGGGGTTTGGGATATTGGCTGTTTGGAGTGACATCTAAAATGTCTTATCTGCACACCTCTGCAAAGACAATGATCATGTGTGAATGATAGTGAAAGCATTTATTTTTTTTTTTTTTTTTTTTTTTGGGGGGTCACCCTGCCTTGGTGGGAGACGGCCAAAGTGTTGGGAGGAAGGGGGAGGGAATATGCATGTTTGCAAACCAAACTTACACAAACAAAAATATTCCAAATTAGAAAGTAGAGAGAGAGGCAAGAGAAAGCAGTATGATAGAAAAATACAAAGAAGAGACTATTTCAACAATATTAATGCGGATATATATGTGAACATCATGCCACTACTTTTCAATAAAAATGTAACCTAAACCACTTAAGAAATAGGGTGCACTTTGCCCAATGCTTAACTAAACGGAATAATTTACGTAAATATTAAACTACCCATTAACTAAGAGGGAAATTTTGTGTATGAAGCACCTCACTACACTGTAGAGAGCCTGATATAATGAGAGACTGGGAGGGGGTAAAAATTATGAAGTGCTTATACTCACCACTGGAACCATAAGAAAGTCTGTCCCACCTGGTACAGAGATAGGTAGGCCCCCCAGAGCAAGAAGAAAAGGGTTGCTGTACACCATGACTTCCACACCATCCTGGAATAATTATACTGTACAGTAACAAACTGTATAACTACAATGTTCAAACTGTTTATACTGTTAGTACAGTAATGGACAATATATGGGGATAGTTTTATGTACAGTAAAGCATTCTTTATGATATGAGTTTTACCACAAAATAAACCATGGGGATAATGGTGGAAAAGAATGAAAACTGAAAGTATGTTAACCTGGAAATATTTGATATTAATAATAAATATTATTACTATATCTGTACAGTACAGCAGGGCCCTGCTTATACAGCAGGTTAAGTTCTGGGCCACTGCTGTAAAACTGAAAATTACTGTAAAGTGAAACATAGCCTTTTTTTTACTTTCAAATACATATAAAAGCCCGTTAACATGTTTACAGTATCATATATTAAGTGAGGAATAGAGCTAGACCAAAAAACATATACAGTGCACATATTACTTGCTTTAAAATATTTTCGTCTTTGTATCCCTGTCTAAGGCCTACTTTTACTGGGAAATAATCTCCCTCTCACCTGCATACTCTAACCTGAGCTTCACTATCCTCGTAAAGGGCTCTGGTGGCTAACGCTCTCGCTTCACACGGCGAGGGTCTGGGTTCGATTCCCAGCCAGAGTAGAAACATTGGGCGTGTTTCTTTCCACCTGTTGTCTATGTTCCCCATCAGTAAAATGGGTACCTGGGTGTTAGTCGACTGGTGTGGGTTGCATCCTGGGACACTGACCTAAATTCCCCCACATGTGGAGCATAACAAGGTGCTTTCTATATAGTAGTATGTCATTGTTGTCAGCTAGGCCTGTATACCTTGTACATGTACTTGTAGTAATTAAAGATATTATTATTATTATTATTATTATTATTATTATTATTATTATTAAAGACTCTTCACTGCTTTCAATAACCTACTTCCTATTCCATACATTTGCAACATCTGCCACATTGTTCCCCCATCCACCCTATCATATGCCTTTTCCAAATCCATAAATGTCACAAAAACCTCTTTACCCTTATCTAAATACTGTTCACCTACATGTTTCACTGCAAACACTTGGTCTACACACCCCCTACCCTTCCTAAATCCTCCTTGTTCATCTGCTATCCTGCTCTCCGTCTTACTCTTAATTCTTTCAGCAACAACTCTACCATACACTTTACCAGGTATACTCAACAGACTTATTCCCCTATAATTTTTACACTCTCTTTTGTCCCCTTTGCCTTTATACAAGGGAACTATGCATGCTCTCTGCCAATCCCTAGGTACCTTACTCTCTTCCATACATTTACTAAATAAAAGCACTAACCACTCCAAAACTATATCCACACCTGCTTTTAACATTTCTATCTTTATCCCGTTAATCCCAGCTGCTTTACTCCCTTTCATTCTACCCACTGCCCCACACATTTCCCCCCACACTTACAACTGCTTCTCCCTCACTTCTATAAGATGTTATTCCTCGCTCTATACACAAAATCACAGCTTCCCTATCTTCATCAACATTTAACAATTCCTCAAAATATTCCCTCCATCTTCCAGATACCTCTAACTCTCCATTTAATAACTCTCCTCTCCTATTTTTTAACTAACAAATCCATTTGTTCCTTACGCTTTCTCAGCTTATTAATCTCACTCTAAAACTTTTTTTTATTTTCAACAAAATTTGTTGATAACATCTCACCCACTCTCTCATTTGCTCTCTTTTTACACTGCTTCACCACTCTCTTAACCTCTCTTTCTTTCCATATACTCCTCCCTTCTTGCATCACATCTACTTCGTAAAAACCTCTCACATGCTAACTTTTTCTCTCTTACTACTCTCTCTATATCATCATTCTACCAATTGCTCTTCTTCCCTCCCACACCCACTTTCCTGTAACCACAAACTTCTGCTGAACACTAACACTATATTCTTAAACTTACCCCATACATCTTCTACCCCATTGCCTGTATTCTCACTAGCCCATCTGTCCTCCAACACCTGTTTATAATAATAATAATAATAATCAGCAATTAGCAATATAGAAAATTGACATAAAATACGTGTCCACTGGAGGATAAATCCTACAAAAGAAAACAAATTATAACTATGCTCTGTAAATTAAATTTAAATAAAGCCACAGGATTTATATATCTAGTGCAATAACGACTTTTATATTAACTACGCATACAACCGTGAACATGAGATGAAATAATTTACACTATCATATGGATTTACCAGCTGCTGGATGGAATATATAGCAGTGAACATTAAAATGATACACAGTGTATGTGAAGTAATAAACAAAATACTTAAAAAAAATGTTCCTAAATAAAAAAAAAGTTACTCATTTTTTTTTTTACTGAAAATTTATCTCCAAAATATGCATGCTTACCCCACAAAGCTAAGCACAGTTCCAACAAGGGTCAGCAGCTCCATCATATAGGAGACATTCAGACCAACATAAGATGAGAAACACAGCACAGTTAGTTTATCATAAAAACACTGCTTTGGGTATTTGAGATTTGGCAGCTGTGTGTGGGCAGGCAGAATTCCCTTTTCTCCATACAAACCTGCAAGAAATTAATGTTTTGAATGCATCAATGTGCAGTAGATCAACAATACTACTAGTCACATCTTACAGAAACTGGAGAAATGAACGTGACAGCATTTGCATGAGATGCTAAAACAGTTTCCAGTTATTAAAATATGAGCACTGAATTTTTTGCACTAATTAAATTTACAGTGTGGTATTACATAAAAAAGCGCATTCAAACATGAATCCTATATTACATGAATGAAATGAATTTACAGTTTGTAGTTAAAACTTAACCAGATTTTTTTTAACACACCAGCCATCTGGCACCAAGGGAGGGAGGGAGGGTGACCCCCTCCCCTCCCCCCCCCAAAAAAAAACTTTCATCATCACTCACTCTCATCACTGTCTTGCCAGAAACCTGCCAATACTATAATTCAAAACTGCAAATATCCTTACCAGGTCCTTGTTCCAGGATGCGACCAACACCAGTCGACTAACTCCCAGGTGCTCATTTTACTGATGGGTGAATATATACAACCAGTGTAAAGAAACACGCCCAATGTTTCTACCCGCGCTGGGAATCGAATGCATACCCTCACCATGTGAAGTAAGAGCTTTAGTGATCAAGCCACGGGGCACCGTGATCATACAATGATTATACATAGTGTATATTATTTAGGATAACCCAAAAAATGTCAGGAAAAAGTGACTTATTTCAAACAGGGGCCTTGTAATATATTATTACTTAAACCTTAAAAGTTAAAACAGGTAAGCAACTCCAGTAACTGTGATACTGTAAACCTTTTCTACTATAGTAAGTTTATTCAGGTACAGGTACACATAAATAGAGTTACATAAATTATAATACATAGCAGCATATGTGTAAATTACCTTGTGCTAGAATAATAAAAGTCAAGGCAACTTATTTCCATTGAGGTCCTTGAAAGTAAAGTTGAGAGTAATTATTATTATTATTATTATTATTATTATTATTATTATTATAATCATGGGGAGAGCTAAACCCGTAGGATTATACAGCACCTGTGGGGGAGGGGGATGGAAGATATTCAGGCTTAATTTAGGGAACTGGAGCACAGACCCAATTCCCTAGATCAAGAGCCCTTCACTAGCATCAAGGAAGCTTCCTTGAAGGGAAGTTGTGAGTATAATGGCATTCCTTGAAGGGAAGTTGAGAGTAAGTATAATGACATTCCTTGAGGGGAAGTTGAGAGTAAGTATAATGACATTCCTTGAGGGGAAGTTGAGAGTAAGTATAATGACATTCCTTGAGGGGAAGTTGAGAGTAAGTATAATGACATTCCTTGAGGGGAAGTTAAGAGTAAGTATAATGACATTCCTTGAGGGGAAGTTGAGAGTAAGTATAATGACATTCCTTGAGGGGAAGTTAAGAGTAAGTATAATGACATTCGGTTTATATTTATGAGCACCACATCCATTAATTTAATAAATCAAATTTCTCAAACACATATAAGCATGAAATTAAGTGATTTTTGTAACGTAAAATGCAACACCTCACATGATACATCACAAATACCTTACAATACGCAGTTACATCAATATTAACATAATTTACAACACTGCATTGCATTCAAAAAAAAAAATTATCGATAAGTTTATTAAGGTATAGGTGTACTTAAATAAATTACATAAATCATCACATATAGCAGCATATGGGTTGATTAATTAATATTTAGGATAACCCAAACTAGTCAAAAGTGACTTATTTTCACTGGTATGGTCATATATAACAAAAATTAATTTTATTCTTACCCGGAACCTGCAGATATAGAGACCCGAAGGCAAACATATAGATCCCACACATACACCGCAGGAAGAAATTCCTAGTGTGTAATATATCCACAGCCATAGTTGTATAACGTTGATGTACAAGGAGTGGAAAATAAGTGTCAGGAGAGCTCAGGAGACACACACTAACCCACACTAGCTCACTAGCACCTCCCTCCACTAGTACCTCTCATGTCAACAAAACAATGCATGGCGGCAACACACAAGTCGTATTTTTGCACAAATTTCTCTCTCTTTTGTCATTGACACGCAGTGTGGCCTTATTTACCACCTGCCATTATGTCACACTGTAATTATTATCTATACATATGCTTCATATATTGCAGGGAATGATTTGAAATTAGTCAGGGAAGTGAGCGTCAGTTATCTTGTTCGGTTGGTATTTTGGCCACGGCGAGGTGTAAGCAAGCAAGGTATAAGTAAGTTTATTCAGGTATATACAGTCACATTGATTATCGTATATAGCAGCATATGTGTAGAGAAACAAGCAAGCAAGTAGGTAAGTAAGCAAGCAAGTAGGAAAGTAAGCACGCAAGTAGGTAAGTAAGCAAGCAAGTAGGTAAGTAAGCAAGCAAGTGGGTAAGTAAGCAAACAATTAGGTAAGTAAGCAAGCAAGTAGGTAAGTAAGCAAGCAAGTAGGTAAGTAAACAATTAGGTAAATAAGCAAGCAAGTAGGTAAGTAAACAATTAGGTAAGTAAGCAAGCAAGTAGGTAAACAAGTAGGTAAGTAAGCAAGCAAATAGGTAAGTAAACAATTAGGTAAGTAAGCAAGCAAGTAGGTAAGTAAGCAAGCAAGTAGGTAAGCAAGCAAGTAGGTAAGTAAGCAAGCAAGTAGGTAAGTAAGTAGGTAAGTAAGGAAGGGAGAGGGAGCATGGACACGGGGGTCGTCCCTCAGTTACTAAAAACAACAGACATAGCCCCACTCCACAAAGGGGGCAGTAAAGCAACAGCAAAGAACTACAGACCAATAGCACTAACATCCCATATCATAAAAATCTTTGAAAGGGTCCTAAGAAGCAAGATCACCACCCATCTAGAAACCCATCAGTTACACAACCCAGGGCAACATGGGTTTAGAACAGGTCGCTCCTGTCTGTCTCAACTACTGGATCACTACGACAAGGTCCTAAATGCACTAGAAGACAAAAAGAATGCAGATGTAATATATACAGACTTTGCAAAAGCCTTCGACAAGTGTGACCATGGCGTAATAGCGCACAAAATGCGCGCTAAAGGAATAACAGGAAAAGTCGGTCGATGGATCTATAATTTCCTCACTAACAGAACACAGAGAGTAGTCGTCAACAGAGTAAAGTCCGAGGCAGCTACGGTGAAAAGCTCTGTCCCACAAGGCACAGTACTAGCTCCCATCTTGTTCCTCATCCTCATATCCGACATAGACAAGGATGTCAGCCACAGCACCGTGTCTTCCTTTGCAGATGACACCCGAATCTGCATGACAGTGTCTTCCATTGCAGACACTGAAAGGCTCCAGGCGGACATCAACCAAATCTTTCAGTGGGCTGCAGAAAACAATATGAAGTTCAACGATGAGAAATTTCAATTACTCAGATATGGTAAACATGAGGAAATTAAATCTTCATCAGAGTACAAAACAAATTCTGGCCACAAAATAGAGCGAAACACCAACGTCAAAGACCTAGGAGTGATTATGTCGGAGGATCTCACCTTCAAGGACCATAACATTGTATCAATCGCATCTGCTAGAAAAATGACAGGATGGATAATGAGAACCTTCAAAACTAGGGAGGCCAAGCCCATGATGACACTCTTCAGGTCACTTGTTCTATCTAGGCTGGAATATTGCTGCACTCTAACAGCACCTTTCAAGGCAGGTGAAATTGCCGACCTAGAAAATGTACAGAGAACTTTCACGGCGCGCATAACGGAGATAAAACACCTCAATTACTGGGAGCGCTTGAGGTTTCTAAACCTGTATTCCCTGGAACGCAGGAGGGAGAGATACATGATTATATACACCTGGAAAATCCTAGAGGGACTAGTACCAAACTTGCACACGAAAATCACTCACTACGAAAGCAAAAGACTTGGCAGACGATGCACCATCCCCCCAATGAAAAGCAGGGGTGTCACTAGCACGTTAAGAGACCATACAATAAGTGTCAGGGGCCCGAGACTGTTCAACTGCCTCCCAGCACACATAAGGGGGATTACCAACAGACCCCTGGCAGTCTTCAAGCTGGCACTGGACAAGCAACTAAAGTCAGTTCCTGATCAGCCGGGCTGTGGCTCGTACGTTGGTTTGCGTGCAGCCAGCAGCAACAGCCTGGTTGATCAGGCGCTGATCCACCAGGAGGCCTGGTCACAGACCGGGCCGCGGGGGCGTTGACCCCCGAAACTCTCTCCAGGTAAACTCCAGGTAAACTCCAGGCAAGTAGGTAAGCAAGCAAGTAGGTAAGTAAGCAAGCAAGTAGGTAAGTAAATAAGTAGGTAAGTAAGCAAGCAAATAGGTAAGCAAGCAAGTAGGTAAGTAAGCAAGCAAGTAGGTAAGTAAGTAGGTAAGTAGGTAAGTAAGCAAGCAAATAGGTAAGCAAGCAAGTAAGTAAGCAAGCAAGTAGGTAAGTAACCAAGCAAGTAGGTAAGTAAGCAGGTAAGTAAGCAATGAAGTAGGTAAGTAAGCAGGCAAGTAGGTAAGTAAGCAGGTAAGTAAGCAAGGAAGAAGACAAGTAAGCAGGCAAGTAGGTAAGTAAGCAAGCAAAAAGGTAAGCAAGAAAGTAGGTAAGTAAGCAAGCAAGTAGGTAAGTAAGCAAGCAAGTAGGTAAGTAGGTAAGTAAGCAAGCAAATAGGTAAGCAAGCAAGCAAGTAAGTAAGCAAGCAAGTAGGTAAGTAACCAAGCAAGTAGGTAAGCAAGCAAGCAAGTAGATAAGAAAGCAAGAAGGTAAGTAAGCAAGCAAGTAGGTAAGTAAGCAAGTAGATAAGTAAGCAAGCAAGTAGGTAAGTAAACAGGCAAGTAGGTAAGTAAGCAAGTAGGTAAGTAAGTAAGCAAGTAGGTAAGTAAACAGGCAAGTAGGTAAGTAAGCAAGTAGATAAGTAAGCAAGCAAGTAGGTAAGTAAGCAAGGAAGTAGGTAAGTAACCAAGCAAGTAGGTAAGTAAGCAGGTAAGTAAGCAAGGAAGTAGGTAAGTAAGCAGGCAAGTAGGTAAGTAAGCAGGTAAGTAAGCAAGGAAGTAGGTAAGTAAGCAGGCAAGTAGGTAAATAAGCAGAGAAGTAGGTAAGCAAGCAAGTAGGTAAGTAAACAAGCAAGTAGGTAAGTAAGCAAGCAAGTAGATAAAGCAAGTAGGTAAGTAAGCAAGCAAGTAGGTAAGTAAGCAAGTAGATAAGTAAGCAAGCAAGTAGGTAAGTAAGCAAGCAAGTAGATAAGAAAGCAAGTAGGTAAGTAAGCAAGCAAGTAGGTAAGTAAGCAAGTAGATAAGTAAGCAAGCAAGTAGGTAAGTAAGCAAGCAAGTAGATAAGAAAGCAAGTAGGTAAGTAAGAAAGCAAGTAGGTAAGTAAGCAAGTAGATAAGTAAGCAAGCAAGTAGGTAAGTAAACAGGCAAGTAGGTAAGTAAGCAAGTAGGTAAGTAAGTAAGCAAGTAGGTAAGTAAACAGGCAAGTAGGTAAGTAAGCAAGTAGATAAGTAAGCAAGCAAGTAGGTAAGTAAGCAAGTAGGTAAGTAAGTAAGCAAGTAGGTAAGTAAGCAAGCAAGTAGGTAAGCAAGCAAGTAGATAAGTAAGCAAGCAAGTAGGTAAGTAAGCAAGCAAGTAGGTAAGTAAACAGGCAAGTAGGTAAGTAAGCAAGTAGATAAGTAAGCAAGCAAGTAGGTAAGTAAGCAAGCAAGTAGGTAAGTAAGCAAGCAAGTAGGTAAGCAAGCAAGTAGATAAATAAGCAAGCAAGTAGGTAAGTAAGCAAGCAAGTAGGTAAGTAAACAGGCAAGTAGGTAAGTAAGCAAGTAGATAAGTAAGCAAGCAAGTAGGTAAGTAAGCAAGCAAGTAGGTAAGTAAGCAAGCAAGTAGGTAAGCAAGCAAGTAGATAAATAAGCAAGCAAGTAGGTAAGTAAGCAAGCAAGTAGGTAAGTAAACAGGCAAGTAGGTAAGTAAGCAAGTAGATAAGTAAGCAAGCAAGTAGGTAAGTAAGCAAGCAAGTAGGTAAGTAAGCAAGCAAGTAGGTAAGCAAGCAAGTAGATAAGTAAGCAAGCAAGTAGGTAAGTAAGCAAGCAAGTAGGTAAGTAAACAGGCAAGTAGGTAAGTAAGCAAGTAGATAAGTAAGCAAGCAAGTAGGTAAGTAAGCAAGCAAGTAGGTAAGTAAGCAAGCAAGTAGGTAAGCAAGCAAGTAGATAAGTAAGCAAGCAAGTAGGTAAGTAAGCAAGTAGGTAAGCAAGCAAGTAGATAAGTAAGCAAGCAAGTAGGTAAGTAAGCAAGTAGGTAAGTAAGCAAGCAAGTAGGTAAGTAAGCAAGCAAGTAGATAAGTAAGCAAGCAAGTAGGTAAGTAAGCAAGCAAGTAAGTAAGGTTATTTACATAGGTACAGTTAGACATACATACAGATACACAAATTATCATACACAGTAACATATACGTAGATTACCTAGGATAACCCAAAAAAGTCAGTGATTTATTTCCATACACCATGCTGATGCAGAGCTTTTGATCCAAGGACAGGGAACTGCCTTCTTCCTTGGATCAAACCTTAGGTTAGGTAAGGTTCCTTAGGAAACAGGTCAAGTGTTCCCTGACGCGGGTCTTAAGTCACATGATGACCCCGCCACTGGTCATCTGAGTGAGACCTTCCACTGGCTTATCCCTCCACCACGGTTCCCCAGGTGATCTAATGACTCCCACGGTTCCCCAGGTGATCTAATGACTCCCACGGTTCCCCAGGTGATCTAATGACTCCCACGGTTCCCCAGGTGATCTAATGACTCCCACGGTTCCCCAGGTGATCTAATGACTCCCACGGTTCCCCAGGTGATCTAATGACTCCCACGGATTCAGCATTCTTTATTATATATAAAGAATGTCTCATTACTTATTCCGTATTTTATATGAAGTGATTTTGGTTATGTTGCTGATTATAATATGGAAGGATACAGAATAAATGCGAGAGCTATAGGGAGTTGTATCTTATATAGTATATGTGGGCAATCTATGCAAATATAGGAGAGACAGACAGAGAGACAGACAGAGAGAGAGACAGAGAGAGACAGAGAGAGACAGAGACAGTGTCAGAGAGGTGGGGAGGGAGGAGAGTTATGGTAGACACCCAGATGTTACACATGTACACTATTCATCCAAATGTCGGTACTGTAGTGTATACTTATGTTGTCACCTGTTTGTACACACCTAACTGCGTTTGGAGGGGTCGAATCATAGCTCTTGGCATTACCTCTTAACCGCTATCGACCGGCTTCACTGACTGCTGGTCTTCAAGACCCGGCAAATCTACTCTCAAAGATGTCCATCACGTACAGTAACTTCTTTAATATATTGTTGTTTTATCTGAGAGAGAGAGAGAGAGAGAGGGACAGAGAGAGAGAGAGAGAGAGAGAGAGAGAGAGAGAGAGAGAGAGAGAGAGAGAGAGAGAGAGAGAGAGAGAGAGAGAGAGAGAGAGAGAGAGAGAGAGAGAGAGAGAGAGAGAGAGAGAGAGAGAGAGTGAGTGTACCTGTCTTCCGGGTACAAGGACCATCATCAGTATTTATAACTATGACCTGCTGTGTCAGCCTCGTCATGATCATCTACCTGTGTTCTGACTGGCGACCAACGAAACACCAGATTTAGCAAAACTCAGAGATAAGATGGAAACATATGGGCGTGTTTCCTTACACCTACTGTCCCGTTCACCTAGCAAGTAGGTACCTAGGAGTTAGTCATCTTACACCTACTGTCCCGTTCACCTAGCAAGTAGGTACCTAGGAGTTAGTCATCTTACACCTACTGTCCCGCTCACCTAGCAAGTAGGTACCTAGGTGTTAGTCACCTTACACCTACTGTCCCGTTCACCTAGCAAGTAGGTACCTAGGTGTTAGTCACCTTACACCTACTGTCCCGTTCACCTAGCAAGTAGGTACCTAGGTGTTAGTCACCTTACACCTACTGTCCCGTTCACCTAGCAAGTAGGTACCTAGGTGTTAGTCACCTTACACCTACTGTCCCGTTCACCTAGCAAGTAGGTACCTAGGTGTTAGTCACCTTACACCTACTGTCCCGTTCACCTAGCAAGTAGGTACCTAGGTGTTAGTCACCTTACACCTACTGTCCCGTTCACCTAGCAAGTAGGTACCTAGGTGTTAGTCACCTAGGTGGTTAACGCTCTCGCTTCACACGGTGAGGGCCTGGGTTCGATTCCCAGCCAGAGTAGAAACATTGGACGTGTTTCTTTCCACCTGTTGTCTATGTTCCCCATCAGTAAAATGGGTACCTGGGTGTTAGTCGACTGGTGTGGGTCGCATCCTGGGACACTGACCTAAGGAGGCCTGGTCACAGACCGGGCCGCGGGGGCGTTGACCCCCGGAACTCTCTCCAGGTATCTCCAGGTACTGTCCCGTTCACCTAGCAAGTAGGTACCTAGGTGTTAGTCACCTTACACCTACTGTCCCGTTCACCTAGCAAGTAGGTACCTAGGTGTTAGTCATCTTACACCTACTGTCCCGTTCACCTAGCAAGTAGGTACCTTGGTGTTAGTCACCTTACACCTACTGTCCCGTTCACCTAGCAAGTAGGTACCTGAGTGTTAGTCACCTTACACCTACTGTCCCTTTCACCTAGCAAGTAGGTACCTGGGTATTAGTCACCTTACACCTACTGACCCTTTCACCTAGCAAGTAGGTACCTGGGTGCTAGTCACCTTACACCTACTGTCCCTTTCACCTAGCAAGTAGGTACCTGGGTATTAGTCACCTTACACCTACTGACCCTTTCACCTAGCAAGTAGGTACCTGGGTGTTAATCACCTTACACCTACTGTCCCGTTCACCTAGCAAGCAAGTAGGTACCTGGGTGTTAGTCACCTTACACCTACTGTCCCGCTCACCTAGTAAGTAGGTACCTGGGTGTTAGTCACCTTACACCTACTGTCCCGTTCACCTAGTAAGTAAGTAGGTACCTGGATGTTAGTCACCTTACATCTACTGTCCCGTTCACCTAGCAAGTAAGTAGGTACCTGGATGTTAGTCACCTTACACCTACTGTCCCGTTCACTTAGCAAGTAGGTACCTGGGTGTTAGTCACCTTACACCTACTGTCTCGTTCACCTAGAAAGTAAGTAGGTACCTGGGTGTTAGTCACCTTAGACCTACTGTCCCATTCATCTAGCAAGTAAGTAGGTACCTGGATGTCAGTCACCTTACATCTACTGTCCCTTTCACCTAGCAAGTAAGCAGGTACCTGGATGTTAGTCATCTTACTCCTACTGTCCCATTCATCTAGCAAGTAGGTACCTGGGTGTTAGTCGACTGGTGTGGGTGGCATCCTGGGGAACAAGACTGAAGGGCCACAATGGAAATAAAACAGACAGTCCCTCGACGAAGCACTGACTTTATTAGGTTACCCTGGGTAGCTAACCCTTCGGGGTTAAAAATCCTAACAAAATCTTACATCTTAAGGTAACATTAGCTGCTGATAGTCAACGGAGTTAGTTGAAATTTTTTATTAAGCACACTATACCCATCCTGTGGTAGGTAGTCAAAGGATTACATAGGTAGGTAATGTTTTCCAGCTGTTCCGGTGATCGATCCCCGGACCTCAGTACTGGTGTGAGGTGAATGTGCTAGCCATCGAACTACGGGACACCAAAATGCTATGCCTCTTTAGTGGCTTTCAGATTACTTTATATTTTATACAGTGAGATAAAGATTATTATATGTATAAGTATTTTACCAACATTATTATTATTATTATTATTATTATTATTATTATTATTATTATTATTATTATTATTATTATTATTATTATTATTATTATTATTATTATTATTATTATTAAGTCTGGCTTCAGCAATACGAAGAAAGTAAACATCTATCCTCTTTGTGTCTCTTTCCAAAATTGATCCGAGTTGACGGCAGTCTCATCGTCTTGATAGGTCGAGGAGCCGCCATTTGTGTGAAGCAGCAGCCTAGGGAGGTAATCAGCAGACTTCCTGTGAGACAATGACAGCTGCAGACCCAAGCACCATCCTCCTTTGTTTACTTCTGGCTACAATTTTACAGACGTCGTGGGTACAAGCGACCATGATTGCTTCCCCAAATCTTGCTGTGTATATTTTCTATTTGTAAATAGTTTTCTTATATTTTTTATTAGCATTATTAAAGATACTGTAGTGTCTTTAATAATGCTAAATACCCAGCACGTGAATACTTCCCGGGGGCTTGAATTTTCTTGTATATTGGCATTTTTGGTAAGGGCAAGACTTCCAGCAGGGCTGGCACAAGGGTATGTACACTGAGGAGGGACGGAGTTACTATGAAACTAATGATTATTATTATTATAATCAAAAAGAAGCGCTAAGCCACAAGGGCTTATGAAACTAATGAAGCTTAAGCTTCAGGGCCCCTAATCCCTGAAGGGCCGCAGAAGCGACTTTAGTCCACATTTCTTAAAATTTTTAGGTCTGCTGTATGAGAATGGGTTGCGAAGGGGCCCACTCGTAACAGTTCAAGCTTCAGGGCCCCAAAAATGTAGGTCCGCCACTGACATCAGCGTATAATATGAGTGTTTAATCCCTATTTTAGGTATTAAAGTATTCTTGACTGACGGTGAACAGGTGACACGACCCTCGTGTAGTCGATAGGCAACTTTAGGCAACCACTCAAAGAGGGAGTGGAGTCTCAAACACATTTACATAGTTGTTTCCTAGGATGCGAACCACAACAGTCGCCTAACAAGCTAGCTAGATACACAAGACCTTGACTAGAACCTTCATAACAATTGAATTTTTATAATTATTGGGAAAACGCTAAATATGTTAGGGTCATTAAAAGGCCTGGGAAACTAGCAAGCGGAAGACAGGAATGCTGAAGAACTCTGTTTAGCTGTCAGTTCATTTAGTCTCTTAACTATGTAATGAATAAAGGGGCGATCCTCCTCCATAATCTGATAGTGACCTGTACAGTGTCCTTGATGACACATGTTGGTGAGGGGCTCTTGATTTAGGGAATTGGATCTGTGCTCCAGTTCCCCGAATTAAGCCTGAATGCCTTCCACATCCCCCCCCCAGGCGCTATATAATCCTCCGGGTTTAGCGCTTCCCCCTTGATTATAATAATAATAATAATGATGACAGACAAGCCACCATCACTTCAGTACGAATTTAGCCTTTAACAAAGTCGGTAGAATATCGTAGACATTAAGATTAAACCATAGCTTCACAAGTAGTGTAAAATACTACGTGTTATCTATAGGTCAGGTAATTATGCATGATGCAAGTTGAGGGAAGTGAACCCGAAATAACTAAAACAGATGTAGGGGCTTCTAACCCTCTGGGTTCTACGTGGATCAACGAAAACCGGTCGTTCATATTCCTTCATAGTTGTAGTAAAAAAAATATCGATGTCATAAAAATTAAATTAGTATATAATTAAAAATGTTCCCCCTGAAGTGCTGACGAATGACTACGAGATTTCTTGTACAATATTCAGTAAATTTTATTTTTGGAAAAACTGGAATAGCCCCCTTGCATTTAAAATTAAAAAAAAAAAACACGATATGGAACTTCTTGAAGAAAATATAAATAACGAAATACAAAAAAAAAAAAATAGCCACTTAAAAAACTTATTGAGTTATTCGCAAATAAAATTGTGGATCGATAAATTTTATGAAAAAGCAATATTTATGTAGTTTGAGGTAAACTAAAAATTTAAAAGCCTAATTTAAAAAATATTTATTGATGAATAGGCAATATAATAAATAGAATAATGATGTAAATGTATAATATAAAATTATCAGAGTAAATTATAAATAAATGACTAATATTTTAGTCCACCAACTAGCTAGGGATCCCCAACGGCTAGCCAGGGACACCCAACGGCTAGCCAGGGACACCCAACGGCTAGCCAGGGACACCCAACGGCTAGCCAGGGACACCCAACGGCTAGCCAGGGACACCCAACGGCTAGCCAGGGACACCCACCAGCTAGCCAGGGACACCCACCAGCTAGCCAGGGACACCCACCGGCTAGCCAGGGACACCCACCAGCTAGCCAGGGACACCCACCAGCTAGCCAGGGACACCCACCAGCTAGCCAGGGACACCCACCAGCTAGCCAGGGACACCCACCAGCTAGCCAGGGACACCCACCAGCTAGACAGGGACACCCACCAGCTAGCCAGGGACCCCCACCAGCTAGCCAGGGACACCCACCAGCTAGACAGGGACACCCACCAGCTAGCCAGGGACACCCACCAGCTAGCCAGGGACACCCACCAGCTAGCCAGGGACACCCACCAGGTAGACAGGGACACCCACCAGCTAGACAGGGACCCCCACCAGCTAGCCAGGGACACCCACCAGCTAGCCAGGGACACCCACCAGCTAGCCAGGGACACCCACCAGCTAGACAGGGACACCCACCAGCTAGCCAGGGACACCCACCAGCTAGCCAGGGACACCCACCAGCTAGCCAGGAACACCCACCAGCTAGCCAGGGACACCCACCAGCTAGCCAGGGACACCCACCAGCTAGCCAGGGACCCCTACCGGCTAGCCAGGAACTCCCACCGGCTAGCCAGGGACCCCCACCAGCATGCCAGGGACCCCCACCAGCTAGGCAGGGACCCCCACAGCTAGCCAGGGACTCCCACCGGCTAGCCAGGGACCCCCACCAGCATGCCAGGGACCCCCACCAGTAAGCCAGGAATCCCCAACGGCTAGCCAGGGACCCCCACCAGCTAGCCAGGGACTCCCACCAGCTAGCCAGGGATCCCCACCAGTAAGCCAGGAATCCCCAACGGGTAGCCAGGGACCCCCACCAGCATGCCAGGGACCCCCACCAGCTAGCCAGGGACCCCCACCAGCATGCCAGGGACACCCACCAGCTATCCAGGGACCTCCATCAGCTAGCCAGGAACCCCTACCAGCTAGCCAGGGACCCCTACCAGCTAGCCAGGGACCAACACCAGCTAGCCAGGGACCAACACCAGCTAGCCAGGGACCTCCACCAGCAAGCCAGGGACCCCCACCAGCAAGCCAGGGACCCCCACCAGCTAGCCAGGGACTCCCACCAGCAAGCCAGGGACCCCACCAGCTAGCCAGGGACCCCCACCAGGAAGCAAGGGACCCCCACCAGCTAGTCAGGGACCCCACCAGCTAGCCAGGGACCCCCACAAGCAAGCCAGGGACCCCTACCAGCTAGCCAAGGACCCCCACCAGGAAGCCAGGGCCCCCCCCCCGCTCGCCAGGGACCCCCCCCAGTTAGCCAGGGACCCCACCAGCTAGCCAGGGACCCCCACCAGTAAGCTAGGGACCCCCACCAGCTAGCCAAGGACCCCCACCAGGAAGCCAGGGACCCCCACCAGCTAGCCAGGGACCCCCACCAACAAGCCAGGGACCCCCACCAGCTAGCCAGGGACCCAAAGCAGCTAGCCAGGGACCCCCACCAGTAAGCCAGGGACCCCCACCAGCTAGCCAGCGACCCCCACCAGCTAGCCAGGGACCCCCACCAGCTAGCCAGCGAACCCTACCAGCTAGCCAGGGACCCCCACCAGCTAGCCAGCGACCCCCACCAGCTAGCCAGGGACCCCCACCAGCTAGCCAGCGACCCCCACCAGCTAGCCAGGGACCCCACCAGCTAGCCAGCGACCCCCACCAGCTAGCCAGTGAACCCCACCAGCTAGCCAGGGACCCCCACCAGCTAGCCAGGGACACCCACCAGCTAGCCAGGGACCCCCACCAGCTAGCCAGGGACCCCCACCAGCTAGCCAGGGACCCCCACCAGCTAGCCAGGGACCCCCACCAGCTTTAATAAAGATGCTGGACAGTTCTTTTGTGAGAACAATGTCTTGGCAGGTAAGAGGGAACAAAGGGATGCGATGTTTGGCTTCTTACCTTCCCCTTTACCATGGAGAAATTATTCTGGTGAAGGGCTCTTCATCCAAGGAACTGGAGCTACCATCCCCTTCCTAGGATCAAACCTGATTACCAAGGGCATCTATGATATATATATATATATATATATATATATATATATATATATATATATATATATATATATATATATATATATATATATATATATATATATATATATATATATATATATATATATATATATATATATATATATATATAT